>NC_053026.1:73139222-73297356 GCF_003073215.2 Triticum urartu | reverse complement strand
GTTGAATCTTTTGAACTAAGTGAATGTGATCGGACCCTAACCTCTCTATGCTTTCTATCTCAAATTCTATATCTCCAAATAATATGCATTCTATTGAAAATGTCGAATGTCTTCTCTGCGTCCTTGTCAGCAGAAGATACAGAGACAACCATTAAGTCTGTTTTCAATGCTCATTCCTCCACATGAAGTAGAAACGACCACCCGACAATCAAGGTGTGCGTGGGACGTGGAACAAACCCCAAAATTCCGCATAATGGCCACGTGTTCCTCAGATGCAAATCGCCAGGGGCACCTGTGTAATAGCGCAGTGCCGCCCATGTACCTATAAATACACACTTCACAGCGGTCATTATCTCTTCTTCCACTCTCGCACGAACCCTAGCGCCACCGCTAGCCCTCGACGACGCCGGCGACGAAGCACTTCGCTGCCGCGACCTCTCCGACGCCGTCTTCACGCCGACCGCGGACATCGTCCTCTTCGCCGTCGCCGTAGGTGTCCTCCGTCGCCAAGTTAGGGCACAGAAGATCGAACTACTTGGCCTCATCTTCCACTTCGTCTAGCAGTTCTTAGTGTGGTAAATAAAACTTCCTTTTTACAACACCGTTGATCCTATGGATATGTCACTTTCTACCACAAGCAGTTTCTATTCACACAAGTTAGATCTCTCTCATACTGCATCTCATAACATGCCTAGTATATTCACTTATGCTTCACAAAGTAGTTAGATTCCTCACTTGTACTGATATGTGGATTCGTACAAATCTGGAACCAACTCCTTATCTATGAGTGAATGTCTTCGCAAAATGAGGTCAATGTCTTCTAAACTGATTTATCTTCAAAATCTTCTGAGAATGCATATGACCTCTTCCCCTTCAATCGCATCTTAATGCTGTCACAGGTACATGTCCGTGGGAGAATCCTTTGGTTCTCATAGTCTGCATTCATTTGCAGAATTCTTACAACATCACATTAATTCTCCTGAAGCCAGTTCCTGTTGGTCCAGCAAGCGAAAACCTTTGAAGCCTTTGAACGTGTTAAAGCCTTTCAAGTTAAAGTTTATGGCTTCAGAGAAAGCAGCAAGGAAGGGTGGCAGAAAGCGTCGTGGAGAAACATCTAGAGATCTGCCAGATGAACTCTCAGAACTGTACAAGACAGATCCTGAAGAGGATTACAATCAGTGCAAGACCCTAATCCAATGGATTCGAAGATATTGGGCAGAACAATGGTTCAAATATCGATTTGTAACCCAAGAATATGCTGAGAAAAATGCCATCAAGAGACCGTGGGGAGACATCGAATACAAGAATCTTCTACCCAGGTCCAGAGATGAAGCCATTGCTCAAGGCTTCTATCCCTGCATGGTCCGTGGGCCACAGCCAGCTGATGCACACCCATCGTCACTACTATGGTGTCGTGACGACAATCTGTTCAAGCGCAACTTTCAGTTTGCCCAGAACTCAGCGAAGCAGAACAAGAAAACTTTGGGGTTAGACTTCAACCCTGGTCCCTCAGCACCAAGGGCAGATGGCACACGAGATGCAGAACCCAATGTCATCGGTCCTTTCTCCAACCTTGAAGGCCTCATCACCCGCATCTTAGTTCAAGGGACTGCAGTGAATGAGCCTGCAGCTGACGCTGAATCAGAAGAAGCTCCTGCAGCGCCGAAGACAAAGAAGATGAAGAAGCCTAAAGCTTCAAAGCCTGCCCCCTCACCAAAAATCTCAAGGGCGAAGCCACTGGCAACTGCACCTCCTGAAGACAGTGTACGGTCCGAAGACTTATCTCGCATCTCCAAGCCCAAGAAAGTCAAGATGCCTCTGCTTCACACCGGACAAGAGCTAACTGCTGCTGCCATTCTGCGCAATGACGACATTGATCTGTCAAGTGATGAAGATCTAGCAGATGACGCTCTTGAACAACTCATCAAGAGCAAAGAAGAAGCAGAAATCTTCAATGATCTGCCTCTCTTTGATGTGACCATCATCCACAACTTCATTGATGAGTGGTTTGACACACCAAACATCAGCTTTGAAGATCTACAGCTACCAATTGGCCTCAGTGTCGCCTTCCAAGGCGCTATTGCCCAGCGCATTGTTGAACTAAAGCAAAAGATCGACTATGAAAAGGCTCAGTTCAAGAAGCATATGGCCAAGCTCAGCGTGCAGGAAGTGAAGAACTTCAAGAGTATGATGCATGAGCTCAAGGAAGCCTTTGTAAAGAAACGTGCAGAAGCTCAGGGTTGGCGTGAGCGCATGAAGACTCTGGCTGACAGATGTGTGCAAGCCTACAATGAGGATGAGAAGCGCAAGGCCCTTGGGCGTCCTGGCATCGACCCCAGGATGGCCGCAAAGAAGAAGAAAAAGCCTGCTATGGCTGAACCTGACGCACCAAGGGAGGAAGCAGTTCCTATTGTCTTCACAACTAAAATGACTGGCTTGTAGCCAAAAAGCCGGTCAACAGCTTCAGAGCTCAAGAAGACAAGGACTGCTGAGGCTGAAGCTAGGAAGAGGAAACATTCTGAAGCCTCTCCAACTGCCCCTTCCAAGAAGAAGAGGAAGACCAAGAAAGATCGGGCAGCTCTCACAGAGCCCTTAATAGTTGAACCCATTTCTATGGTCTATCCTGAAGCTGAACGCCAACTGACCATCCATGAGCCTGCTTCCACAGAGGCTCATGAAGCTGAAGACTTTCCAGCGGCTGATCCCATCGCTGCTGAAGACATTGGTCAACATGACAATGTAGAAGATGGTGTAGTCCTTCCTCAGAATAGCGAACTCATCAGCATTGGTCGTCCACTGACGCCAATTGCATAGGATGCTTCATGGGCAGATCGCCCACAAGAGGAAGAAGACTATGAGGCCCAACCCACTCAAACTCCACAGGCGTCGCCCGCGTTGCGCAGGCTTCGCAAAGGTCCAAGGCCTCAAGTCTCTGCTGAAGACAATCCGGCTGCATCAGCCGCAAAAGATGAAGTCCCACAAGTTGCCACTCCACTGTCACAACCACCAATGAAGCTAATGTGGAGCCCTCCCCAACGGAAAAAGAAGACAGCGAAGCCACTGATCCCGTCACTTCTGTTCCTGAGTCTGCTGCCAGTCCACAGTTCGACTATCATGTTGAGCACAGGCCTCAAGTACAGAATTCAAACCCAAGATTGCCAAGGTTCCCAGGTCCTGCATCAGCACCTGGCTCCTTCAATATCAATGGCTGCAGGGCAGACAACACATTCTTCGATAGCTCTAGGAACCCCTACTCAAGGGAAAGGATATCATCTGATCGGTTCTGGAGCTATCCTCAGCGAAGCTATTACTCATGCATTCTTTCCATCCAAGGTCGCATCTTCCCACACAAGCGCCTTGACATTGAAGCCATAGCTGGTCTGCCTTGTCTGGAAGAAGCTTTGGATTGCTTCAAGGAAGTTGGACTGCTGCCGTTCATTACTGACCAAGAGCATTGGAATGAAGAGCTGCTGCTCCAATTCTATGCCACACTTCACATCCGCGGGTACAGCAGAGATCCGAAGACTTGGGTCCTGGAGTGGATGACCGAAATGTTCATCACGAATCCAATGCATTTGACATCATTGAGCTCACTGGTTTGCCCACTCCTGGCGATCTCTACGAGCATGGCTGTCAGCTGCATAGTGAAGCTATTGAGAGCATCTTTAAGAGGCCGGAACCTGATATGAGTCAGATGCTCAGCATGATGAAGCCATTGCCCCAAGATGCTGCTTATCCAACAGAGTTCTTCGTTGAAGACCTTGAGTGTCTGCCACGAACCATCTATCACATCATCAGGCAAACTCTCTGGCCCATCAAAGGGCACTCTCCAAATGCCAAGCTTGAGGGTGCAATGAAGACTTTGGTCTTCTATATTCTTCATGGAAAATGCTTCAATGCACAGGACTTATTCATCCGCCAACTTGCTGCCTCGGGCTCTGATCTGTTTGGCTTGAAGTTCTACGCCCCATGGGTAATGCGGCTAATTAAACTTCACTCCGATATCTCATATCAGCCATCTGCTCGCAATCATAGGATTTTTCTGCCTGATGTGGATATCTCTACTGAAGCCATCTATCCTGAGCCTGCAAAGGAACCTCTAAGTCTTCAGAATGCAGAGCATCAGAGTTTCTCATAGAACATTGAAGGAGTTGAAGCATTCACTCGGGTGTATCCTTTGGCTGGCACTAAATGTGCACCAGACCCTGCGTCTACTGAGCCACTGATAGTACAACTGCTCCAAGACCCAAGAAGCGCACTCGTGTTCTCAACGACCGACAGCTTCTTGTGGCTCTTCATCAGAAACAAGATAGGCATCATGACTGGCTGAAGCGTCAGATGAAAAGCCTCTTGGTGAAAGTTAATCTCATTCGCAATCTTACCACCAAGAATGCTTTCGTTGCCCATGAAACCTGTCGTCGTACATGGAATGGGCTAACGATGATGTGTTCTGAAGGTGATCTCCAAGAGGATGGCTTCACTGAGCGATTCAAGTTTGACTCCACACCTCCTCGAAGAACTGTGCTGCTAGGAACTCCATCCCTTGAAGACTCTGAGTTCTCTTCATCTGCTGCAACAGTGACTGCCAGAGTTATCGAGGATGAAGATGATGCTACTTCACCACCACCTCCTTCAGCACGCCTCAACTCTGCTCCAAGCTCTTCAGTACCGCCAAACACCACCAACGACCCTGCTACTTCACCTACTCCGCCTGGGAACGGGTAGATGCTCTATGTCTTCAAACCTTTTTGGTCCTTACTGACAAAAGGGGGAGAAGCATATGAGGTTGATAGTCTTCAAGCGGGTCCATATGGGCGGGTGCTTTATATTTTGCTTCGTGCTTACAACTCTCGTTTTGCTACATTTGGTTCTTTGAGTTGTAACACTTAAACTCGATGGTCGTCTGCTACTTATCTGCCACTTTGTTTTGCGATGATAAATTCCGCATGTGCGACGATAAATTCCGCACTTAGATCATTCTGCAGACGTCCATTTTCCATTATGCATGTCATTATCTTCATATACTTTCACATGCATAGTGGATTGTCATCATAAATTGAAGTGGATCTCCACAAGTACAACCTGCCATGTGCATTTGCATTCCAAAAGCAAATTACCTATATGCACATCTTCAGGGGGAGCCCTTGCAATTTATGAAGACAATTCCTTATCCTTTACAATTTCAAAGATTATATTCCCCCTTGAAAACTTCAACTAGTTTGTCATCAATCACCAAAAAGGGGGAGATTGTAAGTGCATCTAGTGCCACCCCTAGTTGGTTTTGGAGTATTGACGACAAACCTAGTTGAGGGACTAATGTGTTTGTGAGAATTGCAGGATAACACAGGTAGAAGTCCCTCATTGATTCGGTTTTCCTACCAGAGATGACCCCTAAAAATGTGTGAAGACATTGAAGTCAAAGGTGGTATATGAAGATATTCACATTGAAGACTATGACAAGAGAAGACACCACATGAAGCCTATGGAGCTCGAAGACTTAGATCTTTCGTAGTTCTTTTTCTTTTGTGTTGAGTCATAGGAACCACCGTACTGTTAAGTGGGGTCCAAGAGAACCAGTCAGAATGACTGAAGTGATGCCTAACCAAAAACACCTATGTCTTCGAGTGAAGACTATGAGAGCGAATCTTGTCCAGAGTGGGACAAGTCAGCTTTGCTTGTAGCCCAAGTAAAGTTGCCGTGTGAGTTTGAAATCTGACCGTTGGAACACATGTCAGTTCCTTTGTGACCCAGGGTCATTTCAGACAAATCAGGTCGGGTTGCCAAGTGGCTATAAATAGCCCACCCCCCACAACCATAAACGGTTGGCTGCCCTGATTGAGAGTACGGCTTTTGTCGTTTGAGAGCAACCCACCTCGAAGCCTTTGAGAGAGAATTCCTTGCGAGGATAAAGCCCTAACCACGCAGAGCTAGAGAGAATTGGGCATCACTTAAGTCTTCTTGTCTGTGTGATCTGAAGACTTATTACACTTGAGGACTGTGCATCCTCCAGCCGGTTAGGCGTCGCGTTCTGAGCATCCAAGAGACATTGTGGATTGCCGGTGAACGAAGTCTGTGAAGGTTTGGGAGTCTACCTTGAAGACTTACCAGAGTGATTGGGAGAGGTCTGTGTGACCTTAGCTCAAGGGGAATACGGTGAGAACTGGGTGTCCTGAGCTGCGTGTTCAGGACTGGGTGTCCGGGACTGTGTGTCCTAAGGTTTGAATACCTAGCCGCCCCAACCAGACGCACAGTTGTCACAGCAACTGGAACTGGTCCAACAAATCATTGTCTTCAATGAGTTACTGGTTTCATCTTCCCTTCCCTTTACTTACTGTTGCTCCTTGTGAAGTCATTGTATTTTCGCACTATCTTTTGTCTTCACTGAGTGACTGCATGCTCTGTATGGCTTCATAATATCTTCCTACCTGATCCTTACTACATTGCTTCTATTAAGTCATTGTGCTTTCACTTCATTGAATACTTGACTATGGCTTGTCTAGTGTAGTCTACCTTCCGCTGCATGGTAATAGGTTTATTTCTATCGTTTGTCTTCATAACTTCCACGTTTTGAAGACTTTCATAAAAATCGCCTATTCACCCCCCCCTCTAGTCGATATAACACACTTTCATGTACCCAACAGTTTCCTTTGGGTATCCTATGAAGACACATTTCTCCGATTTGGGTTTGAGCTTATTAGGTTGAAGCTTTTTCACATAAGCATCGCAGCCCCAAACTTTAAGAAACGACAACTTCGGCTTCTTGCCAAACCATAGTTCATAGGGTGTCGTCTCAACAGATTAGACTGTGACCTATTTAACATGAATGCAGCTGTCTCTAAAGCATAACCCCAAAACGATAGCGGTAAATCAGTGAGAGAAATCATAGATCGCACCATATCTAGTAAACTACGATTACGACGTTCGGACATACCATTACGCTGTGGTTTTCCAGGTGGCGTGAGTTGCGAAAGTATTCCGGATTGTTTCAAATGAATTCCAAACCCATAACTCAAATATTCGCCTCCACGATCAGATTGTAGAAACTTGATTTTCTTGTTTCGATGATTTTCCACTTAACTCTGAAATTCTTTGAACTTTTCAAATGTCTCAGACTTATGTTTCATTAAGTAGATATACTCATATCTGCTCAAACCATCTATGAAGGTGAGAAAATAACGATACCCGTCGCGAGCCTCAATATTCATCGGACCACATACATCAGTATGTATGATTTCCAACAAATCTGTTGCTCCCTCCATTGTTCCGGATAATGGCGTTTTAGTCATCTTGCCCATGAGGCATGGTTCACAAGTACCAAGTGATTCATAATCAAGTGATTGCAGAAGTCCATCAGAATGGAGTTTCTTCATGCGCTTCACACCAATATGACCTAAACAACAGTGCCACAAATAAGTTGCACTATCATTATCAACTCTGCATCTTTTGGCTTCAATACTATGAACATGTGTATCACTGCTATCAAGATTTAGTAAAAATAGACCACTCATTAGGGGTGCATGACCATAAAAGATATTACTCATATAAATAGAACAACCATTATTCTCTGATTTAAATGAATAACCGTCTCACATCAAACAAGATCCAGATATAATGTTCATGCTCAACGCTGGCACCAAATAACAATTATTTAGATCCAATAGTAATCCCGAAGGTAGATGTAGAGGTAACGTGCCGACGGCTATCACATCGACTTTGGAACCATTTCCCACGTGCATCGTTACCTCGTCCTTAGCCAATCTTCGCTTAATCCGTAGCCCCTGTTTCGAGTTGCAAATGTTAGCAACTAAACCATTATCAAATACCCAGACACTACTGCGAGCATTAGTAAGGTACACATCAATAACATGTATATTAAATATACCTTTCACTGTGCCATCCTTCTTCTCCACCAAATACTTGGGGTAGTTCCGCTTCAAGTCACCAGTTCCTTTGCAGTAGAAGCACTCAGTCTCAAGCTTAGGTCCAGACTTGGGTTTCTTCACTTGAGCAGCAACTGGCTTGCTGTTCTACTTGAAGTTCCCCTTCTTCCCTTTACCATTTTACTTGAAACTGGTGGTCTTGTTGACCATCAACACTTGATGCTCTTTCTTGATTTCTACCTCCGCAGCCTTTAGCATTGCGAAGAGCTCGGGAATCGCCTTATCCATCCCTTGCATATTATAGTTCATCATGAAGCTCTTGTAGCTTGGTGGCAGTGATTGAAGAACTCTGTCAATGACACTATCATCAGGAAGATTAATTCCCAGTTGAGTCAAGTGGTTGTGGTACCCAGACATTCTGAGTATATGTTCACTGACAGAACTATTCTCCTCCATCTTAAGGCTGTAGAACTTATTGGAGACTTCATATCTCTCAATCCGAGCACTTGCTTGAAATATTAACTTCAACTCCTGGAACATCTCATATGCTCCATGACGTTCAAAACGTCGTTGAAGTCCCGGTTCTAAGTCGTAAAGCATGGCACACTCAACTATCGAGTAGTCATCAGCTTTGCTCTGCCAGGTGTTCATAACATCTGGCGTTGCTCCTGCAGCGGGTTTTTCACCTAGCGGTGCTTCCAGGACGTAATTCTTCTGTGCAGCAATGAGGATAATCCTCAAGTTACGGACCGAGTCTGTGTAGTTTCTACCATCATCTTTCAACTTAGCTTTCTCTAGGAACGAATTATAATTCAACGGAACAACCGGACGGGCCATCTATGTACAACAACATAGACATGCAAAATACTATCAGGTACTAAGTTCATGATAAATTAAAGTTCAATTAATCAAATTACTTAAGAACTCCCACTTAGATAGACATCTCTCTAATCATCTAAGTGATCACGTGATCCATCAACTAAACCATGTCCGATCATCACGTGGGATGGAGTATTTTTCAATGGTGAACATCACTATGTTGATCATATCTACTATATGACTCACGCTCAACCTTTCGGTCTCAGTGTTCCGAGGCCATATCTACATTTGCTAGGCTTGTCAAGTTTAACCCTAAAATTCTGGTGTGCAAAACTGGCTTCCACCCATTGTATATGAATGTAGAGCTTATCACACCCGATCATCACGTGGTGTCTCGACACTACGAACTGTAGCAACAGTGCATACTGTCGGTGGGAACGACACTTATGGGATCACAAGAATCCCTACGACGGTTGCGGGGCGCGGGGTCATGAGAAGAGCGGATCAAACAGATAGCACATGGTCCGTTTATCCAGGTTCGGGCCACAAGGATGTGTAAAACCCTACTCCTGCTTTGGTGGATTGTATATCTATGTTCTTGAGCTAGCTATGGGGCGTGAGGAGCTCCAAAAAGCCGAATCCCCCTCCTGGTCGCCTCGGGCCTCCTTTTATAGGAAAGGGGTTGCCACAGTGGCACACAGGAGGTGGAAAGGGTACAGTGATGTGACGTTATCCCTCGCATTACATGACAAGGCGCATTTAATGCGTCTTACCCAAGTGTCCTTGCTTTATCGGGGATGGGGGAGAGCCCTATCTCGTCTGTTGCCGCTCCCTCTTGTGTCGACACGTGCCCTGGCCAGCGACGCCCGTGGTGCCATGTAGGCAGGCAGGCATCTGAGGTGGCGCAGTGGTGGGTCTCCACAAAGATCCGCATGCCGCCACGCAGGTGCCTGCCCAGCTAGTTGGGTCGGCAGCTGCATGCGGACGGCGGTGGAGGTTTGACTCGCGTGGGCCTGATGGTGGCCCTACGGGTGTTCTTGGCAAGGGCCTTGCCTGGGCCCTGGCAAGGGTCTTGCCGTGGCGCCTGCTGTCATCCCCGGCAAGTCTCTTGCCGGGGACCTTGTGGTCCTCCTTGGCTGGGATCCCGCCAAGGATCATCATCTTCTAAAGGGTGTATCTGATCTTGAATCTCTTCACCAAGATCTACATGCCACCACGGGGATGTCTCCCGAATCCTTGCCCCATGCGGGCAGTGGACTCAAGGGTGATTCACTCCGTAGGTGTGGGGTGAGCTGCCACGGCAAGGGTCTTGCCAGGTTTGCTAAAACCGCCTCCCGGCAAGGATCTTGCCGGGGGGAGTCCGCTCCGTATCCTTTGCTCTTTGTGGTCTTGGTCTTGGCGTCGTTCTGCTTCTCCTGAGCTTTGGCCTTACCTTGGCTCACCTCCCTTTCCTTGCTCAGTGTGGTGGTGCCTGTGGCTCAGCCAGCCCGTGCACAGTTATATGGGTACAAAAAGTGTACTCCTCTTTTTGTACACCGACATGAGCCCCCGGGCCTGTGCCACACGTAAGCGCAATCGCGTCGTTGGGCTAGGCCCAAAAACGGTGCGCGGGCAGGCGAGGCGGTTTTTACCACGGTAAGTCTCTTCGCGCGCGGCGCTTCCCATGCTTCCCACGCGTGGCGCGGCGTGGGGAGGCGTGTGTGACGTGGGCGGCTTCCCATGGGCATGTGTCACATCACAGTTAATGTGAAAGGAGGCGGCCCGCGTTTTTCCCCCATAAGAAGGAATAACCGTGGGCGCGCTGCTCTCGTTCTCCTCTTCCCTCATGCCTTTTCCAATCTCGGAGCCGCCGTTCCCTCTCTTCCTTCCTGCCTAAGCTTTCGCTGTCGCCCGCCGCCGCTGCTTTGCCACCCCCTTTCCTCAACCCTCTAGACTTCTCGGCCGCCATGGCGCCCAAATTCGCCAAGGGCAAGGGGGTGGCTAAGGGCTCTGGGACCATGGAGCCGCCAGAGAGCGCGCTGTTGGGGGACAAGATGAAGTCCGCCTTCTTCTTCCCCTCGACGGTTGATGTTCATGAGCTCCGGGCCTCCTTCAAGCCCCTATGGGGAGTGAAGACGGGGGGAGAGGATTCGGGACACCTGACAACGCGCATTATTCCTGCCGCTTGCGCTGATCCTACCTCAAATCGGTACCCCTTCTTCGTTGATTACTTTTCTTGCGGGTTATGCCCCCTTTCTCCGATTTCTTCTACGACATCATGCACACCTTTGGTTTTCGCCTCTTGGATTTTACTCCGAATGCGGTGGCGTGTATGTCTTTCTTTGCGCATCTTTGCGAGGGCTTTGCCGGGGTGCAGCCCAACACGGCGCTCTTCCACCATTATTTGTATCATCGAATCCAAACGGGAGGTGCCGTCTCTGGTTGCGTCACCTGGATCCCAAGATCCAAGGATGCGTACCCGGACGGTGCCGTGAAGGAGAGGTGGGAAGAATGGCGTGACCGGTGGTGCTAGATTGAAGACGAAAACCCGCCGGAATTTTGCAAGGTCCGCCGTGTGCCGCCGGTCCGCGGCAACGATTGGGGTGATGTCGACGCCACCGACGGGAGGCTTACTGTCGCTACCACCAGGATTCTTCGGCTGACCCGGGCTGGGCTCACCCTTGAGATGATCAGGGCGGACTTTATTCGCCGCCGGATCGCCCCGTTGCACAATAAGGGGAGGCCAGCCTGGCTTTTCACGAATCCGGCTGACATTATGCGGCTCCACCCTGGCCTCGACCACAACTTTACGATGATGGCACATGCCCACTTCTGCCAGCGGCTCTTTCAGCTGGATGTGGGTCACGACGGCGAAGTCGAGCGGACCGGCAAGGCCGCAAGGGTTGCCGTAAAGGTCGGCAAGGCCGTCAAGGGGCCGTTCTTCAAGTTGCCAGCGGGTGTAGTCCCATTCTGCAATAATTCACGCCGGTCCGAGATCATCGCCATGATGCCGGACTGCAATGCGCACGGCCCCGTCCCGAGCTGGAGGGAGCCATCGAACACAGATGTGCAGCAATTCGTCGACACCTTGATTGAGGTGTACGTCAATGCCGACGCCGAGCGGTGGCTTGTCATGGACACCACCCAGGCGGAGCTGGACTACATCGCCACCAGGGCGAGGGAGGCACAGCTTGCCATGGAGGCCGGCAGCGCTGGTGGTGTGGAGGACAAGGCTGCAACGGCCGCAGAGGAGGAGCAGTTCACCCTGTGGGCGGCGGCCACCGAGGAGGCCAGCAGCGGCGACACTGGAGCTCCGCTTGTCGAGGACGCGGCCAATGAGTCGTCGGAGGAGGAGAGCGTGGCGGCGGGCTCGACGCTAGCCAGGGGAAGAGGGCGAGTCCTGCGGTGGTCTGGCTCCGGCGAGCCGGTCCGGCCCGGCAGGGCTACGCGGCCTCAATTGACCCTGGAGGGGTCCGGGGGCAACACGAGGGCCACGACAGCGAAGAGGCTGATGAAGGCCACTGAGAAGAAGAAGGCGACAGCCCCTTCCTCATCCGGGCGCGCACAAACCCCACCGCCTCCTTCGCCTCCTCTGGCAGGCGTCGACTCGGATGATGATGTGGAGCTCCCTTTTGATCTCGGGCCACTCAGCCCGGAGAGGAAAAGGAAACTGGTGGAAGAGGAGGAGATGGATGATGAGTAAGTTCTTTGTTCCTTACTGTCATTTCCATTTCCTCGAATTGGGTCGCTTGTCTTGATCCATTTTTGCTTCCGTAGGGAGGCAGAGACGTTGGCCCAAAGGGTAAAGAGGGTGAGGACCTCGGCGAGCAGCCAGCCCCCGGCTGGGGCTTCAAAGACAGCACTGGTGGTGCTGAGCAGCCCGGACAGCAGCCCCCGGCGTAAGTTCGTCACCCTCTTCTTACTCGACATGTGGTAGGCGCTCGATGCTATGATGCTGACCTTGCCGGGTTTGCAGGAGGGGAGCGGCAGCAGGAGGAGCCACAGAGGGATACTCCTAACACACCACCCCCATCAACTACGCCACCGCGGGGGGCATCCCCGGCAAGGGCATCAGGCACAGAGCCCACACCCATGGAGGAAGAGGGGAACTTGGGCGCTGGTGGCTCTGCCACGGCGCCAAATGCTGGCGGAGAGGGGACTTCTGCTTCATAGGCTGGCACTGGTGAGTCGCCTGTCCTTCGTCTCTGTTTTTCCCTTATTCTTTTCTTGGCTTCATTGCTCCCGTTGCTGCCCAGGCCCTCGTTCAACGGACATGGAGGACGTGGACACTATCGTCGGGGATATTGCTGAGGAGGCCGCGGCGGAGGCCAACAGGATTGCCGCCGAGGAGGCCGCCAAAGATGTTGATGAGGCCGCCGCCGACGAAGCCGCCAAGGGTGCCGCCGGGGACACCGCTGCGGGGGCCGCCAAGGCGACCGGCGAGGCTTCTGCCGAGGGCGCCAGCGATGGACCTGCCGGTGAGGCCGGCAAGGCCTCCGCCGAGGAAGAGGTGGTGGGTGACCAGCCTCCCTCCTCCTCAACCTCGGGCCCCGGCAGATATCTGAAGGTGGGCGACGATCTCTTCGTCCACCTCCCAGGGGCGTCAAGCCGGGCGCCCGCCGAAAGGGAAGTTTTTGACGGCGAGGTGCTTGCCGCCACCGGGCTCGAGGTGGTTGATGAGCCGGGCATTGGTGGCGACGGTTCTCCAGAAGAGCAGCTTTTCCGTGCCATGGGGGCCAATTTCCAAAACCTCCAAGTGCTCTACCGTGCTCGCCTGGACAAGGTCAAGTCCAGGATGGCAACGGTGGACAACGCGGAGGTGGACTTCAAGGCGCGCGTTGCCGAGACGCAGACCTGGTTCCACCAGGCTCGCGAGGAGCAGAGGGCCTTTCAGGAGAAATTGGCCGAGCGCGATGTGGAGCTCACCATGAGGATGGCCGACATTGAGAAGGCCCAGGAAAAGGCGGCGAACTTGAATGCCGCGGCCGAGGCCGCCCGGAACCAGCATCAAGCCACCTTGGATTCCCAGGAAGAGGACCTCTCTACGCGTGAAGCGAATCTTGCCGCAACGCTTCGCGGCAAGGATGAGGAGCTCGAGGCCCTTGTCGTGCAGCGGACTCGCGAGCTGGAGCAGAGGCACAAAGAGGCACTCGATGCCCAAGCTCTGGCCCATGCCGGCAAGGTGAAGGAGCTGGAAGCAGAGCAGGATGAGCTGAAGTAGCAGGCCCTCAAGTTGTCCGGCGAGAAGAGCACGCTCAACCGCGCCTTGGTGGAGGCGCAAGGAGCAGTCATCAGCAGGACTGGGGAGCTGTCCGACGCGCAGAACTCCATCAGAGACCTCAAGGTGAAGCTGGAGGATCTCGAGAAGATGTTGTCGGAGAGCAGGGCTCGGGAGGAGACCTTGACCAGGAGCCTCGAGGAGGAGAAGCAGCTGCGGGCGAATGAGGCCGCCTCCCACCAAGGATATGTGGCAGGTGAGAATAGGTGGATCAGCCATCTGGAGGTCGTCGCCGGCAGGGTTACCTCGCAATTGGCCACCATGGGGTTGCCAAATGTGAGGTATGCCCCCAAGCGCAGTGGGACCGTCAACGCCAAGCTGACCCAGTTCTTCGAGGGCGTCCTCGGAGCCTTGTCCTATCTTCACTCCAACAGGACGGCCACGCTGGCCGAGGAGGCCCGGCGACTTTGCCGGAGGGTCGTGACCAAGGTCCTCACCAAGATGGCGTACTGGAATCCCGATCTTGACTTCGCGGTCACGATGAAGAGCTTGCTGGATGGTGCTGACCTCACGGTGCTCAAGGAGCGCAACAAGCCCATCACCGACTGCATCGACGAAATCAAGAGGGTGGAAGGCCAGCGCCGGGATTAGGCATCCCGTTCTTCTTCACCGCTGCGGGTTCCCGACCAAGACAAATTTTGTCTTTAGTTAGAACCGTAGCTATGATGTGATGTAATATAACTTTGAAGTACTCTTAATTTCCATGCATGTTATTTCCCCGTTCAATTCCTCTTTGTATGCGTGCCCTACGTCGATCGGGAAGGCTTGCCGGTGCGGAAGCCCCTAGTGGCATTTTGGGGACAGATCCCCATGGCCAGCCGGGTACGCGTGCTGCCGGACGAGCCACCTTTCCGTTCTGAACGCGGCCGCTCGAACTGTCGAGCTTGACTCGAGTCAGAATCGGGGGCGTTGCTGATCACGGAAGGCTACTCTGCCATTCTCGACGCAGCCGCTTGAGCTGTTGAGCGGACTCGAAACAGGGCAAGGGCGTTGCCGATAGTGGTAAAGCCCCCTGGCGTGCAGGTTCCTCACACAAAGCAAATATCTCCGGGGGGGAATAACCTCAAATAAGAAGGGTAGCATAAATAAGGGTTCAGTGTAACTTAGCTTCTGCTTGCGATCGCTCGAGTGTCGATCTTCTGGCCTCCTTTCTTCTTCAAGGGTCACGAAGATGAAGGAGTGCCGGGCTAACTGCTAGAGCCGATTCTCACAACTGCGCCCCCTACCTGGCGCGCCAAAGATGTCGATGGGAACTACACCTATGGGATCACAAGAATCCCTACTACGGTTGTGGGGCGCGGGGTCGTGAGAAGAGCGGATCAAACAGATAGCACACGATTCGTAAAACCCTACTCCTGCTTTGGTGGATTGTATATCTGTGTTCTTGAGCTAGCTATGGGGCGTGAGGAGCTCCAAAAAGCCGAATCCCCCTCCTGGTCACCTCGGGCCTCCTTTTATAGGAAAGGGGTTGCCACAGTGGCACACAGGAGGTGGAAAGGGTACAATGATGTGAGGTTATCCCTCGCATTACATGACAAGGCGCATTTAATGCGTCTTGCCCAGGTGTCCTTGCTTTATCGGGGACGGGGGAGAGCCCTGTCTCGTCCGTCACCGCTCCCTCTCGTGTCGACACGTGCCCTGGCCAGCGGCGCCCGCGGTGCCATGTAGGCAGGCAGGCAGCTGAGGTGGCGCAGTGGTGGGTCTCCACGAATATCCGCATGCCGCCACGCAGGTGCCTGCCGAGCTGTTTGGGTCGGCAGCTGCATGCGAACGGCGGTGGAGGTTTGACTGGCGTGGGCCTGATGGTGGCCCTACGGGTGTTCTTGGCAAGGGCCTTGCCGGGGCCCCGGCAAGGGTCTTGCCGTGGCGCCTGCTGTCATCCCGGCAAGGCTCTTGCCGGGGGCCTTGTGGTCCTCCTTGGCTGGGATCCCGCAAAGGATCATCATCTTCTAAAGGGTGTATCTGATCTTGAATGTCTTCACCAAGATCTGCATGCCACCACGAGGATGTCTCCCAAATCCTTGCCCCATGGGGGCAGTGGACTCAAGGGTGATTCACTCCGTAGGTGTGGGGCGAGCTGCCATGGCAAGGGTCTTGCCAGGGGGAGTCCGCTTCGTCTCCTTTGCTCTTTGTGGTCTTGGTCTTGGCGTCGTTCTGCTTCTCCTGGGCTTCGGCCTTACCTTGGCTTACCTCCCTTGCCTTGCTCAGTGTGGTGGTGCCCGTGGCTCAGAATGCCCGTGCACAGTTATAGGGGTACAAAAAGTGTACCCCTCTTTTTGTACACCGACACATACTCAGGGAGAACACTTATACCTTGAAATTAGTGAGAGATCATCTTATAATGGTACCGCCGAACTAAGCAAAATAAGATGCGTAAAGGATAAACATCGCATGCAATCAATATAAGTGATATGATATGGCCATCATCATCTTGTGCCTTTGATCTCCATCTTCAAAGCACCGTCATGATCACCATCGTCACCGGCTTGACACCTTGATCTCCATCGAAGCATCGTTGTCATCTCACCAACTATTCCCTCTACGACTATCGCTATCGCTTAGTGATAAAGTAAAGCAATTACATGGCAATTGCATTTCATACAATAAAGCGACAACCATATGGCTCCCGCTAGTTGTCGATAACTATGTTACAAAACATGATCATCTCATACAATAAAATTTAGCATCATGTCTTGACAATATCACATCACAACATGCCCTAAAAAACAAGTTAGACGTCCTCTACTTTGTTGTTGCAAGTTTTACGTGGCTGCTACGAGCTGAGCAAGAACCGTTCTTACCTACGCATCAAAAACCACAACACGGTATAGTGATTGCTTTTTGATCTTCAGAAAGAACCATGTCCATTGAATCCGATTCAACTAAAGCTGGAGAATTAGACACCCACTAGCCACCTATGTGCGAAGCACGTCGGTAGAACCAGTCTCGCGTAAGCATACGCGTAATGTCAGTCTGGGCCACTTCATCCAACAATGCCGCTGAATCAAGAATCAACTAGTGACAGCAAGCAATATGTATATACCCACGCCCACAACTCCTTTGGTTGTACTCGTGCATATAACATCTATGCATAAACCTGGCTCTAATGCCACTGTTGGGGAACGTAGTAATTTCAAAAAAATCCTACGCACACGCAAGATCACGGTGATGCATAGCAACAAGAGGGAAGAGTGTCGTCCACGTACCCTCGTAGACTGTAAGAGGAAGCGTTATGAGAATGCGGTTGATGTAGTCATACGTCTTCACGATAGACCGATCCTTAGTACCGAACGTACGGCACCTCCGCGATCTGCACACGTTCAGCTCGGTGACGTCCTGGGAACTCACGATCCAATAGAGCTTCGAGGGAGAGTTTCGTCAGCACGACGGCATGATGATGGTGATGATAATGATGATGCTGGAACAGGGCTTCGCCTAAGCACCGCTACGATATATCCGAGGTGGATTATGGTGGAGGGGGGCACCGCACACGGCTAAAAGATTTTGATCAACTTGTGTGTCCATGGGGTGCCCCCCTCCCCCGTATATAAAGCAGTGAAGGAGGGGGAGGTCAGCTCTCTCTATGGCGCGCCCTAGGGAAGTCCTACTCCCTCCGGGAGTAGGATTGCCCCCTTTCCTAGTAGAAGTAGGAGCCCTTCCAAGTATGAGTAGGAGAGGAAGGAAGGAGGAAAGAGGGAGGAAGGAAAGGGGGGCCGGCCCCCTCCGAATTCTGATTGGGCTTGGGGGGCACGCCTCCCTATTTTCCCTTCCCTCCCATCTATTCCACTAAGGCCAATAACGCCCATATACTCCTTGGGGGGTTCCGGTAACCTCCCGGTACTCCAGAAAAATGAATGAACCACTCGGAACCATTTTGATGTCCAAATATAGGCTTCCAATATATCGATATTTATGTCTCGACCAATTCGAGACTCCTCGTCAGGTCTGTGATTAAATCCAGGACTCCGAACTACCTTTGGTACATCAAAACACATAAACTCGTAATACCGATCGTCACCGAACGTTAAGCGTGCGGACCCTACGGGTTCGAGAACTATGTAGAGCTGACCGAGACTCATCTCCGGTCAATAACCAATAGCGGAACCTGGATGCTCATATTGGTTCCTACATATTCTATGAAGATCTTTATCGGTCAAACCGCGTAACGGTATACGTTGTTCGCTTTGTCATCGGTATGTTACTTGCCCGAAATTCAATCATAGGTATCTCAATACCTAGTTCAATCTCGTTACCGGCAAGTCTCTTTACTCGTTCCATAATGCTACATCCTGTAACTAACTCATTATTCACATTGATTGCAAGGCTTATAGTGATGTGCATTACCCAAAGGGCCCAGAGATACCTCTCCGACAATCGGAGTGACAAATCCTAATCTCGATCCATGCCAACTCAACAAACACCATCGGAGACACCTGTAGCGCACCTTTATAATCACCCAGTTACGTTGTGACGTTTGGTAGCACACAAAGTGTTCCTCCGGTATTCGGGAGTTGCATGATCTCATAGTCATAGGAACATGTATAGTTATGGAGAAAGGAAAAGCAACAAACTAAACGATCATCGTGCTAAGCTAACGGATGGGTCAAGTCAATAACTTCATTCTCTAATGATGTGATCCTGTTAATCAAATGACAACTCATGTCTATGGTTAGGAAACATAACCATCATTGATTCAACGAGCTAGTCAAGTAGAGGCAAACTAGTGACACTCTATTTGTCTATGTATTCACACATGTACTAAGTTTCCGGTTAATACAATTCTAGCATGAATAATAAACATTTATCATGATATAAGGAAATATAAATAACAACTTTATAATTGCCTCTAGGGCATATTTCCTTCAGGCACCGCCATGAACTTGGCTAGAGCCGGCCGGCCTAGGAGCGCGTGGTATGGGCTCCAAATCGACCACCTCAAACCAAATTGCCTCCCGGCGGAAGTGATCTTTGTCTCCGAAGAGGACGTCTATCTTGATATTTCTGATTAGTGAGCAGGAAAGGTCGGGCACAATGCCATGAAAGATAGTCCGACTGGGCTGGAGCTGCCTCTCTTTGATGCACAACTTCTCCATGGTATCGCGGTAAAGGATGTTGATGCTGCTACCGCCATCTATCAGAATCTGGGAGAAACAAGTAGCTCACCTCTCCGTTGCAAGGGTGACATCCAACACCAGGGCATAGGAACTTGGAGAAGGCATCACCTCCGGGTGGTCTGCACGGCTCCAGCTGATGGGCTTCTCGGACCAGTGCATGAATTCTGGAGCATTTTAAGCAATGGCGTTCACTTCACGGTGCCGCTGACGTCGGCTGTGTCGGTCACCAGCGAGACTGGTGAAGACGACGTAAGCTCCGTGTTCTTTGGGGTATTCATCCTGAATGACACCTACTGCAGGGCGGGCCGCCGGCTACTGGGGAGGAGGCGGCGGCTGGCCAGCAGGCGGAGGAGGCAGCAGTCCTTTGCCCTTGGAGATTCGGGTGAGCCAGTGGCACTTCCGGGTCGTGTGGTTGGACGGCTTCGCGCCGCTGTGGAACTTTGAGGGAGCATCGAGGGTTTGCTCATAGGAGAAGGCGGGCAGCCAAGCGGGCTTTCCGCCCTTCTGACGCTTGGGGTCGGGTTGTCCCTCCGGCTGCTGGTCCTCAACTATCGCCACCTGCCTGCTGGTAGAAGCCGGCTGCGGGGCCTTGCGCTTGTTATCATTCTGCTGCTGGCGCTGACTGTTGTCACCAGCCGGTGTCCGGGGAGCCGAAGGGGGCACCTTCCCGGTCGCGTCCACCTGGAGCTCCGACTTCATGGAGGAGTCGGCTGTGGCATATTTGTCTGCTATGATGAGCAGCTGGTCAAGGGTAGCTGGCTCATCGTAGAGGAGTCGGTGTTTGAGCAAGGTGCCCTCTCGGCACCCGGAAGTGAAGTACTCAATGGCTTGCACCTCATGCACCCCTTCACAGGAGTTGCGTAGTTCGACCCACCGCGTCAAGTAGTCAAGGGTGGACTCGGTCGGGCCTTGAACGCACATCGGGAGCTGGCGGGGCTTGGGCGGCCTCTTGTAGGTGCTGGTGAAGTTGCGTATGAAGACTTCGGTGAAATCTACCCAAATGTTGACGCTATGGGGCTTCAGGATGTTCATCCATGTCCGGGCCGTGCCCTGGAGCATGAGCGGAACGTACTTCATGGCAACGTGCTTGTTGTCATTTGCTATGTTGACGGCTATGGAGTAATCCACCAGCCAATCCTCCGGCTTCACGGAGCCATTGTACTTGGGTGTGTCTCTTGGGAGCGAGAACCCTTTGGGGAAGGGCTCGTTGTGAATGCAGGGGCCGAAACAAGGCGGGTCGATTGCATATTCTTCTTCTAGTGCCAGGGATCGCGCCAGGCGGTCGACCCAGTGGGGGCATCATGTTTTCTCTGACTCCCTCGCGGCGGCCTAGCCAGTCGCCGAGAGTCGGGTGGCTAACAGCCGGCGGGGAGACGCGCCTCTCCCTGCGTGGAGGAGGAGGAGGCGGATGATCATCCCGCAGTTCCACTGCTCGTGGGCGACCGTTTTGGCCGTGCTCAGTGGTGACGTGTGTCCGACTACGGCTAGCAGGCGGCTCTCGGTCTCGTCCGTCGCGGGCGCCGCCTGTCTGCGTCCAGGAGGTTGCGCCTTGCTCTCGGCGAGGAGGGAGGTTCTCAGCTCGCTCGTCGGGTTTTTCAACATGGTGGCCCGCTTCTTGCTGTACGGCAGCCACGAAGATGAGTTGTTGAACGCGCTCTGTCATGAGCGACGCTCGTCACCCTCCAGGCGGTCCAGCTCGTCTGCCGCCGCCTGGGAAGCATGTATGTTCTCCATGGGTGTGGCGTAGACAAGGCGGTCTACCCCAAATATGATGGCGATGGCAGCGCCACGCTGTTCGACCGTGCCTACACCGCTAGGCCCGCCAACAACCGGTGTGCCGTCGACGGCGTGGTTGATCTCGCGCTGGTAGGCCTCGAAGAGGCGTCTCATGGTGGCCAACTTCTTGGCGTTCTCGACGAGCAAGACGTGGCAGGCCTCTAGCGTCTCGGCATCGGTGTCTGCCACAATGGGCATAGACAGGTTCCGCATTGGCGCCTGCAGCGGGTCCACGGTGGCCCCGCCAGAGGCTCCATCATTGCTGATGACAAGCACCTCCGTGATGGACCTGTCGCTGATGTCCGCGCGTGGGAGCAGGTCATCGATGACCACCATGTTGGCGGGGAAGGAGTTGAGGGATGTCGCGTCAGAGTCGATGAGCAACGGGTCGGTGGAGCCAACTGACTCTAGGTCAGAGGCTGGCTCGTTGGCGATGTGAAGCTTGCCAAGGAGGTCGACAAGGCAGCTCTCGGAGCTGGATGCTCCCGCGTCAGGTGCGGGCTCGTCGGAGAGGCGTATCTCGCCGATGAGATCAGCGAGGAAGGCCGCCGCGCAAGCGACTTCTACGCCATGCAGTGCGTCGGCGCAAATTCCATTGAGCGTGTTGGGCTGGCTGCGCTTGCTAGGGAGGAAAAGGGTTCCCGTCTAGAACAGGTCTCTGGACGACGGTGCACCTAGCACCATGGTGGGCGCCAAATGCTGGGGGTGTCGTGCGACATATGCCAAAGGATATGGCTTATCATGGTGGGGCAGAGTAATACGTCGCTCGTGCCTGGAAATGGGATAAGGCATAAACAAGTACGTCGACGCATCTTACCCAGATTCAGGGCTCTCCTAGGACATAACACCCCTAGTCCTACTCTGTGGTGTCTCCGCATGATCACTATCTCAACAAGTAGCTACAAGGTTGCTCCTAGAGCTGTTTGGCTAGAGGAGGAAGAAGGGCAAGGCTAGCTCTACTCCTCTCTCTATGTGTGTGTGTTGTCTATGATGCTCAGCCCTTTGCATGTGTGGCCTAGGGGTTTATATAGGCCTATCCCCCAGGGGTACAAAGGTAATCCGGTCGGGTGTGGGACCCGGCCGTCAGTGTCTCTGGTAGCTGACTTCTCCGCCGGCTACTAGGGCCCGCCGCCTGGTGGGTCCTACCGGCTGTCCTGTACTTGGCCGACAGGCCACGCCCGCCGCTTGCGGGTCCTACCGGACGCTTAGCACTGTAGTCGTGCTTCTGATGAGGCGTGCTTTGCCAGGGAGAGTGTGGCTACAATCCCGCCGCCTGGTGGGCGTTCACTATAGCCACTCCCTGTCTCTTCTTGTTAATGGTGCATAGTTTCCAAGGGAGAGAGAGGGCCGCCGGTTAGGAGTCGGCCCAGCCCGCGCCGCCTAGTCAAGGCCAGTCGCCTTCAGGCATCTCACGGACAGGTAGGTCCCGCCGCTTGTGGGCCGTACCGATAGCCCGTCGTGGGGGCGCCGCACCCTAGGCCGTAGGTGATGTCACGGGCTGCGTGGCAATAGTGCCGCGCCGGGCAGGGGATGTCTGCCTTGTACGGGGCACCGTGGCCACATGCTGTCCTAGATTCAAGGGCGGCAGGCTGTACTGTAGCGACGCCCCGTCTCGTTGTTGTAAAGGCGTGCTAACTTTCAGGGAACAAGGGGCCGCCTGCTAGGAGTCGGCCTCTCAAGAGGCTGCCTACTAGGAGTCGGCCCGCCTCGTGGCCGTCTTCTAGGCTCCCTCACCTTCCAACAGCCGGCCGTTTGGACCAGTCGGCCCCCAGAAGGCGGATGCTTATCTTCGATGTTGTGAGGGGCACAGCTAACCCCGATGTCTTGAAATACCATGGGGGCGATGTGGCTACCCGTGGTCATTTACTCCGACACTCTTGGCTACATGAATGAGATAGTAAGACATGGAAAAACAAAATTGGTGGGCCTAGCTAGCTATACGCTTCCTCCAAGGTAAAAAGTACTAGTACTAGTAAGTAGTAATACAATGAAAGAGAAGGCGAGAGGGTTAAAAAATATATAATACTAAATTATAGTACTAGTACATTAAACATTTCCCAGTCAAGAAAACAAAATAAATAAAAAGTACTACCACTCTAACACAGCAATGAGAAAATGGAATGCCTGGGTAGATGGTGACGATCCAATTGTGGTAGATTGTGTGACCATGTTGCACATCAGTGGGACCATGGGTAACGTCTGCTAAGATAGTTGATCCCAATATGCCAAAGTCAGATACAAGGTCCCAGGTTAGAATGAATCACAGATGCGAATGCACATCCAGGATCGGCGATCTTATTTTGATCGGGGGATGACTGGTTCCTACAAAATAATGGAGTACCATGAGGGATGCAAATGATGGTTTGTGCATTCCGTTTGTAATCTCCCGTACCATTGGATGGCAACCAGATGGAACAACTCTCCTGGCTTGTCATCGCGAAGATGCGGCCTACATGTCACACAACGCCTTCGAACATGTAGGGGTACAAATCTGCCATAGCGAACATGTGCAAGGCTCTGCCGTTACTGTCTCTTGTGTTGATGGCAATCCTTATGTCGAACACCGCGATGAGACAGTAATCATCATAGTCGCGTCGCTTTGTTGGTGGGTCTGCAATTGCTATCTTCTTCAATCTCATGTAGGAATCATCATACGTATTTAAGCCCAGCTAGTCTGGGAGGCCGATCCCAATGGTGGAGAAGGGGTCTACGGGTACGGCCGCACTACTGTGGATGTTGTGCAAAATGATGGTCGTATCTAGCCGGAGGTATGCAAGCCAATCTTCGTTGGCACCAACCCAGACCTATATATAATATTGTGGGCAGCGGAGAAATTACGGGATGGAATAACTAAGTACTATATTTAGAATATACACTTCATGATCAAATTCCATGACTGACCTGCTCATCAGACAAAATCCGACTACCTCCCAACATCGGCAACTCTAGCAGAGTCAATGTGCAACCATGGCCAGGGAGTGGTGGACTGTTCGATTGATTGTCCCATAGAATAACCTTCTCGTCGATGACGCATGGAAGACCAACAAGCATGGCCTTTTCCCAAGCATGTTTAACCACCGTCTTAAAAAAGTTGGTGCAGGAAGCATTGAGTCTTGCGGCGGTGAGGACGTCAGAGCAGCGCGCGATTTCTCCTAGAGGATCGTCGTCTAAGGTCTCCTAGCCCCAACAAGGAGGAGAACCGTCTGCCAAATCCATGGGAGCGGTGATGAACTACCTTGGTCTCTTCGGGGGGAGGGGAACTGGCAAGGAGGAGATAAGAGCGTAACCGCAGGGCCTCGTCCCTTCGCTAAGTAAATTATGCGGGCACACATAGTGGTAGTGCCTTGAGCTCCGTGATGGTGAGGCTATTATTTACTACGTAGTATTGTAGCGGTACTACTGCTGCTTTCCCAACTAGTAGTGTGATGTACTGTACTTCTATAATGCACCAGTTTTGAACTCTTGAATCTCAAGGCCAAGGAGCTACAGTTGCAATTGGAGGGTACTACTGTTCTCTAGAACCATCGCTATACTATCAATGCAGGGAAAGTACACCTGCGTAGTGCGTACTCTCCGTGCTCTATTCAAGCGTGTAGCTGGCCTACTCAGTCGCTCCTCTCACGCACACACTAGCAGCCTGTTTATCAGCGACGGTTACTGCGGGGGGCAAACATTTGAGTTCTTTGATACAGCGAGACTAGGATTTTTGCTTCCATTTTTGGAGGTGTAATGGATCTCGTCAAACTTTGTTAGTTCCTTCTTTATGAATGAGATGAGGCAAAGTTTTTGCCTCCATTTCAAAAAAATCACGTCAAGAGGAATTTCTTTTATAGAGCCGATAATGGAGCGAAGTCCATGCGTGCAACGACACAAGCTATAGAGTAGTAGAGTAGCACTTTACGTACAGAGCCATATTACATAGTTCCCAATGATGCACCAGGCTTTTCCAACTTCTCGGGATTAATTGGGAGGCGCTAGTTTAAATATGGTAGCTGATGAGGAAGCTGCAAGTGAGGTGCGACTAGGGCGAGCACGTAGGCGAGAAACTTTGCTGGTCTGAATTGATATATAGGAGTACTACTCTAGTACGCGAGCCACAAGATGATGGGAGGGAAAACCCGTTCACGTGTTTGGGCTATCCAGTGCACCTAGATTGTGGTGCGACACGTTTGTTCGACTTCAAAAGTCAAACTACCAGTGTACAATATTGGCTCACAATGACGTTACTATTTAAAAAAAGGCCGCCATGCGTTCGGCCGAGATCGAACCCACAAAATGAGCTATACACTCCCCGACCACTAGTAGTACTCGTTGGAGTACAACGCAACCTAGAATCGCCTTTTGTCGCTAGTACATTAATCCTTACAAGAAACCACTAATACCAAGAAAC
Organism: Triticum urartu; assembly: GCF_003073215.2. Lineage (NCBI taxonomy): Eukaryota > Viridiplantae > Streptophyta > Magnoliopsida > Poales > Poaceae > Triticum > Triticum urartu. Next base: position 73,272,120 of record NC_053026.1, on the reverse strand, counting down.
TACTACCACTTACCAACCAGCCCTGCTAAGAAATGACTACTCTACAAAGTGTCGTTATAGGCACCTTTCAACCCATGTCGCCCCTTAAGTCAACGTCTTCTATTTGACCGGCAAGTTAGGCGTTCTGACTTGTGGGACCTACATATCAGTATGGACAAAAATCTCCGAGTGACCTCCTACCTCCGGCCCGTCCACCTAGTCATCCTCGGCCATGGGACGCAGCTACTGCCGTCGGCAGAAGGCGAGGTCAAAAGTGCCTGCGACGCGGAGCCCATCTTGCAGTATCCCGCATGCCAACTCCATCCGGCGCTCGCGACCGCTAGCTAGCAAAGATAGCACACACCCTGCTAGATGCATCCAGCTGCTTGTCTACAAGTTTGCTAGCTAGGTTGGCATGGTGGTGCAGCGGCTTGCTCATGCACACCGCACTAAGACTAGCCATCTGGCTCGAGCAAAGGCCAGCCCGGCGGCTTGCTCACGCGTGAGCCATGCGCCGGCCAGCCAGCCAACCCATGCGGAGGCCAACGTGGCGTCCAGCCCGTTCGGCGGAGTGGTGATACGTCTCCGTCGTATCTACTTTTCCAAACACTTTTGCCCTTGTTTTGGACTCAAAACTTGGATGATTTGAATGGAACTAACTCGGACTGACGCTGTTTTCAGCAGAATTGCCATGGTGTTATTTATGTGCAGAAACAAAAGTTCTCAGAATGACCTTAAACTCCACGGAGATTATTTTTGTAAATAATAAAAAATACAGGCAAAGAATCAAGGCCAGGGGGCCCACACCCTAGGCATGAGGGTGGGGGCACGCCTGCCCCCCTGGGCGCGCCCCTGCCTCATGGGCCCCCTAGAGCTCCACCGACCTCAACTCCAACTCCATATATTCGTGTTCGGGGAGAAAAAATAAAGGAGAAGGATTCATCACGTTTTACGATACGGAGCCACCACCAAGCCCTAAACTCACTCGTGAGGGCTGATCTGGAGTCCGTTCGGGGCTCCTGAGAGGTGAATCCGTCGCTGTCGTCATCATCAACCATCCTTCATCACCAATTTCATGATGCTCACCGTCGTGCGTGAGTAATTCCATCGTAGGATTGCTGGACGGTGATGGGTTGGATGAGATTTATCATGTAATCGAGTTAGTTTTGTTAGGGTTTGATCCCTAGTATCCACTATGTTCTGAGATTGATGTTGCTATGACTTTGCTATGCTTATTGCTTGTCACTAGGGCCCGAGTGCCATGATTTCAGATCTGAACCTATTATGTTTTCATGAATATATGTGAGTTCTTGATCCTATCTTGCAAGTCTATAGTCACCTACTATATGTTATGATCTGCCAACCCCGAAGTGTCAGGACCACTCCCGGTGATGACCATAGTTTGAGGAGTTCATGTATTCACTATGTGTTAATGCTTTGGTCCGGTACTCTATTAAAAGGAGGCCTTAATGTCCCTTAGTTTCCATTAGGACCCCGCTGCCACGGGAGGGTAGGACAAAAGATGCCATGCAAGTTCTTTTCCATAAGCACGTATGACTATATGCGGAATACATGCCTACATTACATTGATGAATTGGAGCTAGTTCTGTGTCACCCTATGTTATGACTGTTACATGATGAACCACATCCGGCGGAATTCTCCATCACTGATCCATTGCCTACAAGCTTTCCATATATTGTTCTTCGCTTATTTACTTTTCCATTAATATTGTTATTATCACTACAAAATACAAAAAACATTACTTTTGCTACCGTTGCCACTACTATCATATTACTCTGCTACTAAACACTTTGCTGCACATATTAAGTTTCCAGGTGTGGTTGAGTTGACAACTCAGCTACTAAAACTTGAGAATATTCTTTGGCTCCCGTTGTGTCGAATCAATAAATTTGGGTTGAATACTCTACCCTCAAAAATTGTTGCGATCCCCTATATTTGTGGGCTATCAAGACTATTTTCTGGCACCGTTGCCGGGGAGCATAGCTCTATTCTTTGAGTCACTTGGGATTTATATCTGCTGGTCACTATGAAGAACTTGAAAGACACGAAAACAAAAATTTATCCCTCAACTACGAGGGGATGTAAGGAACTGCCATCTAGCTCTGCACTTGATTCACCTTCTGTTTTGAGTAAGCTTGCGACACCTAAACCTGCTTCTACTATTAATTCTGATATGTCGCGTATTATTGATGATGCCACTTCTGCTATGCATGATACTTATGATGAAACTACTTCTATGCTTGATACTACTGTGCCACTTGGTGAATTTCTTGATGAACAACTTGCTAGGGCTAGAGAGAATGAAATTATTGAAATTGATAATATTGATGAAAGTGATGATGAAGGCTCTCCTAATAAATAAGAATCCTATTGTGCCTAAGGGCTATGTCATGGATGAAGAAACTAAAAGAGACTTTCTTCTATGCAATGATAGAAGTGATCTTAAGAAATTATTAGCTAAGCTTAAACAAAAAACTCTGAATGCTAGAATGAAATATGATCCTGCTTATGCTACTTCACCTATCTTTGTTACTGATAAGGATTATGAATTCTCTATTGATCCTGGTATAATTACTTTGGTTGAATCTGATCCTTTTTATGGCTATGAATCTAAAACTGTCGTGGCACATCTTACTAAATTAAATGATATAGCCAACCTGTTCACTAATGCTGAGAGAACTCGCTACTTTTATATCCTTAAAATATTTCCGTTATCATTAAAGGGTGATGCTAAGATATGGTTTAATTCTCTTGATCCTGGTTGTGTGCGTAGTCCCCAGGATATGATTTATTACTTCTCTGCTAAATATTTCCCTGCTCATAAGAAACAAGTTGCCTTAAGGGATATATATAATTTTGTGCAAATTGAAGAAGAGAGTCTCCCACAAGTTTGGGGGAGGCTTCTCCAATTACTTAATGCTTTGCCTGATCATCCTCTTAAGAAAAATGAAATACTTGATATCTTCTATAATGGACTAACCGATTCTTCCAGAGACCACCTGGATAGTTGTACTGGTTCTGTTTTCAGGGAAAGAACACCGGATGAAGCTGAAATTCTATTGAATAATATGTTGACAAATGAAAATAATTGGACACTTCCTGAGTCAACTCCCCAGCCTATTCCTAAACCAACTCCGAAGAAAAGGGGTGTTCAATTTCTCAGTCCTGAAGATATGTAAGAGGCAGAGAAATCTATGAAAGAAAATGGTATTAAAGCTAAAGATGTTAAAATTTTACCTCCTATTGAAGAAATACATGGTCTTAATTTACCGCCTGTCGAATAAATATATGGTTTTAATCCATCACCTATTGAAGAAACACATGGTCTTGATAACCCGACACAAGTAGTAAAGGTAAATTCTCTCTATAGATGTGATAAAGCTGAAATCCCTCCTACTAAGTTTGCTAGCCAATGTTTGGATGAGTTTCATAACTTTATGGTTAAGCAAGAAGACTTCAATGCTTATTTTGGTAGACAATTGAAACAAAATGCTTATATGATTGAACACTTGGGTGATTATATGTGTAGAGTTAAAGGTGAACTTAAACTCATTAGTAAACATGCTTCTATGGTTACCACTCAAGTAGAACAAGTACTTAAACCTCAGAATGATTTGCTCAATGAATTAAATAGTAAGAAAAATGATAATGCTATTAGAGTTATGACTAGAGGTGGTAAAATGACCCAGGAACCTTTGTATCCTGAGGGCCATCCTAAGAAAATTGAGCAAGATTCTCAGAAAAATGATATAGATGCACCTAGTCCTTCTAAAAGGAAGAAAACGAAAAAGTATAGGACTTTGCATGCTTCTAGTGAACCTATTGCTGACACACCTAAGAATCTCAATGATATCTCTATTTCTGATGCTGAAACACAATCTGGTAATGAACATGAAACTAGTGATAATGTTAATGATAATGATCATGTTGATGCTCAACTTAGCAATGATAATGAGGTAGAAGCTGAACCTGATGTTGATCTTGATAACCCACAATCAAAGAATCAACGTTATGATAAAAGAGACTTTGTTGCTAGGAAACACGGTAAGGAAAGAGAGTCTTGGGTTCAGAAACCCATGCCTTTTCCTCCTAAGCCATCCAAGAAAAAGGATGATGAGGATTTTGAGCGCTTTGCTGAAATGATTAGACCTATCTTTTTGCGTATGCGTTTGACTGATATGCTTAAAATGAATCCTTATGCCAAGTACATGAAAGATATTGTTACTAATAAAAGAAAGATACCGAAAGCTGAAATTTCCACCATGCTTTCTAATTATACTTTTAAGGGTGGAATGCCTGAGAAACTAGGAGATCCAGGAGTACCAACTATACCATGCTCCATTAAAAGAAACTATGTTAGAACTGCTTTATGTGATCTTGGAGCCGGTGTTAGTGTTATGCCTCTTTGTTTATACTGTAGACTTGATTTGAATAAGTTAACACCTACTGAAATATCCTTGCAAATGGCTGATAAATCAACTGCTATACCTGTCGGTATTTGTGAGGATGTGCCTGTTGTAGTTGCAAACGTTACTATTTTAATGGACTTTGTTATTCTTGATATTCCCGAGGACGATAGTATGTCTATTATTCTTGGAAGACCTTTTTTGAATACTGCAGGGGCTGTTATTGATTGCAACAAAGGCAATGTCACTTTTCATGTTAATGGTAATGAGCATACGGTACACTTTCCGAGGAAACAACCTCAAGTCCACAGTATCAATTCTATTGGAAAAATTCCATCGATTATTTTTGGAGGTTTTAAATTTCCTCTTCCTACTGTCAAGAAGAAATATGATATTCTTATTATTGGGGATGTGCATATCCCCGTTGAGGTAACATAGTGTCATTTGCAATTTCTCCGGTTTCATGTTACTCGAAATGATTTTGTTAACAAGATTTGATCAACCTTGTTAGTGGATTCCTTTTGATGAGCATGAGATGGATGAAGTTAGAAAGCACAACCTTCTATACCCTCCTTTTACTTTTTATTATTTAGTCGAAATAAAGTAAAAATAGTATTTTCTGTTAGTTTTCTGAATTAACCGTGCAATATAAAAATACCCCAAAAATAAAAGTTCTCCAAATGCCCTGCCAATTTAATATGATTTTTTCTGGAATATTTGAGAATATCTCGCACTGAGAACACAGCAGGGGGAGCAAGCACCTGGCCACAAGGGTCCACGGCACGCCCCCTGCCTCGTGGGGCCACGGTGGCTCCCTCCACTTATTCCCGCACCCACACACTTCTTCTTCCTCCCAAAAAATCACCATCCAACTCAAGCACGAGTTCAAGCTCATTTTGCTGCGATTTTCGATCTCCTTGCCCAAAGCACCTCTCACAAAACTGCTTTGGGGGATTGTTCCTTGGTATGTGACTCCTCCATTGGTCCAATTAGTTTTTGTTCTACTTCTTTATTCATTGCAAATTTGTGCTGCCTAGGTGACCATGTTCTTGAGATTGCATGTCAAATTTATATGGTTCCAAGTAGTTCTAATGCATGATATAGGCTCTAGGCACTTGTAGGAGTAGTTCCTATCAATTTTGTTGAGTTTGGTTTATTTTTATTTGAAGTTACTAAAAATTTTAGAATTTTTCAAAAAATAATGAAGAGATTTTTGGGGGCTCATCGAGCCGGAGCTCGAAGGAAAAGCATAATGAAGAAGCAGAGAGGCCCAAATATAATCTGCCTCACACCGTAGAGGTTCGGCCGTGTGAATGGCCTTCCGATGATTTCTTGAGAGCAGCCGGGATTTATGATGATTTTTATGAATTGGCTAAGAATGCAGGCCTCACCGACTTCCTCCGCGACCAACGCGAACAGTATCTCTTACTCACCAATACTTTTGTGCAAAACTTCTACTATTATCCTAGGGAATCACCTCCTTCAGTAGAGTTTCATTTATATGATGTGGTTAAGAAGATGTCACTATATGAATTTTGCAGGGTTTGCAAACTACCTTTCGAGGCTAGCTTAGAGGAACCACATCGTAGAGATGTGGACGGGTTTATTGACACTATTACTGTAGGGGAAACTAGGAAAGTTTCTGATGCAAGAATCACTAACATACATTTTCATGTTTTACGCTACATTGCAATATTTGCTAGTCGTTGCTTAATTGGTCGCGGAAACTGTGGAAACCTTAGTGTTCCTGATATTATTATTTTGTTCCATGGTTTATTCCATGACGACTCTATTAGTATGCGTGGTATTATTGCCACATGATTAAGTCTGAACCGTACAAAGGGCCCCATATTTGAAGGTGTCTATGCTTCACGCCTTGCTGCATACTATAACATACCTATTAGGCACTGTGAAAACGAAGAAAATTGCTGCGTACTGTTTATTTAGATTATAAGAGTATGGTAGCATATGATTTTATTGTTAAGAATAGGGAAAATGAGCTTAAATACAAATTGTTCTTTGATAAACATCATCCTGAGACTATTACCCTGCCTGCTCCTTCCTTGTTTGATTTATCTGCGGGCAAGTACCTTGTTCCGTTGGAGGCCATTAACGCCTACCGGAACCCTACATCAGCTGCAGAGCTAGAGCCAGAACCACAATTTGATCCTCCACGGCAGTATGATTACCAGTGGGATCCGGAGGTGATTGCCAGCCAGTGGCAATCTGAGTATCCATCACAGTACGACCCCAACTACAACTTTGGATATCCACCAGGCCATCCGTGGCAATAAACCCACTTAGGCAAAAAGCCTAAGCTTGGGGGAGTACGTATTTCTCACCAACATTACATTTATGTTCACACACTCATTGCTAGATGTCGGTGCTCATACTTTTTCATTGTAATATCCATGCTAGTTTATTTCTTTTTTATGCTTTCTTCTTGTGTGTTCGATAAGCCTTCAGAAAAAACCAAAAAAAATAGTTGTATCTTTTAATTAGTTTAATTTCCATGCTTGTAGTAGTAATTAAAAAGAAAACTCAAAAAAGATTTCCCTTTCTTCTTTTGCTTGTTGGGAGCTTTCCCGTGTAAATAGTTTTATTTCTTTTCTTTTCTTTAGGGGTCGATAGGAGAAGACCATGATTAAACTGTTGAAGTGACTCATATATTTATTATTGTTGATTTAACCAAGAGTCCATATTACCTTGTCTTCTCTCTTGAATTGAATGATTGCAGATTCCAGCTTAGTCCAATGCACATGCACTATTATTATTATCCACACTATTCGGTCGTGCAAGTGAAAGGTAATAATTATGATTATATGATGAACTTATTGAGATGAGAGAAGCTAGTACGAACTCGACCTCTCTTGTTTTTGTAAATATGATTAGTTCATCATTCCTGATTCAGCCTATTATGAATAAACATGTTTGCAATGACAATTAGAGATTATAGTTGCTTATGCCATGCTTAATTAGCTAGGAGCTTATAATGGTTTACCTTGAGTGCCAACATGCTATTAAATGGTTGTGATGTGGTATGATAGGGTGGTATCCTCATTTGAACTATTCGAGTGGCTTGACTTGGCACATGTTCACGCATGTAGTTGAAACAAAATCAACATAGCCTCTACGATATTTATGTTCATGGTGCATTATATCACTCATGCTTGCATTCGGTGTTGATTAATTTTAATGCATGTTCATGACTGTTGTCGCTCTCTAGCTGGTCGCTTCCCGGTCTTTTTCTAGCCTTCACCTGTACTAAGCGGGAATACTACTTGTGCATCCAATTCCATAAACCCCAAAGTTATTCCATATGAGTCCACCATACCTACCTATATACAGTATCTACCTGCCGTTCATAGTAAATTTGTATGTGCCAAACTCTAAACCTTCAAATAAACATTTTGTTTTGTATGCGCAAATAGCTCATGTATCAACTAGGGTTGTTCGTATCTTCCATGTTAGGTGGGTTATTCTCAAGAGGAGTGGACTCCGCTCCTCATTCACGAGAAAATGGTTGGTCAACGAGATGTCCAGTCCCATGCTTTATGCAAATCAAATCAAAGTAATTACAAACAAAACTCCCCCGTGACTGTTGTTAGTTGGAGGCACTCGTTGTTTCGAGCAAGCCATGGATTGATGCTTGTTGGTGGAGGGGAGTATAAACTTCACCATTATGTTTGGGAACCGCCTATAATGTGTGTAGCATGGAAGATATCGCCATCTCTTGGTTGTTATGTTGACAATGAAAGTATACTGCTCAAAATATTATTCACCTCTATTTCAAAATTGAGCTCTGGCACCTCTACAAATCCCTGCTTCCCTCTGCGAAGGGCCTATCTATTTACTTTTATGTTGAGTCATCATCCTCTTATTAAAAATCACCAGTTGGAGAGCACCGGTGTCATTTGCATTCATTACTGTTAGTTTACATTGAGTATGACTTGACTGGATCTCTTTTACCATGAATTACAATGTCTAGTCAGTCCTTGATCTTTAAAGGTGCTCTGCATTTATGTTTTGCGGTCTCAAAAAGGGCTAGCGATATACCATCTTGTTATATCATATTATGATTGTTTTGAGAAAGTGTTGTCATCCGAGATTTATTATTATTGCTCGCTAGTTGATTATGCCATTGATATGAGTAAACATGAGACCTAGGCGTTATTGTGAATATGGTTAGTTCATAATGTTTGCTGAAAACTTGAATGCTGGCTTTACATATTTACAACAACAAGAGCAAACAGAGTATGTAAAAGTTTTTCTTTATCACTTTCAGTTTGTCAACTAAATTGCTTGAGGACAAGCAAAGGTTTAAGCTTGGGGGAGTTGATACATCTCCATCGTATCTACTTTTTCAAACACTTTTGCCCTTGTTTTGGACTCTAACTTGCATGATTTGAATGGAACTAACCCGGACTGACGCTGTTTTCAGCAGAATTGCCATGTTGTTATTTATGTGCAGAAACAAAAGTTCTCGGAATTACCGGAAACTCCACGGAGATTATTTTTGGAAATAATAAAAAATACTGGCAAAGAATCAAGGCCAGGGGCCCACATCCTAGCCACGAGGGTGGGGGTGTGCCTGCCCCCCTGGGTGCACCCCCCTACCTCGTGGGCCCCCTGGAGCTCCACCGACCTCAACTCCAACTCCATATATTCATGTTCGGGGAGAAAAAAATAAAGGAGAAGGATTCATCACGTTTTACGATATGGAGCCGCCGCCAAGCCCTAAACTCTCTCGGGAGGGCTGATCTGGAGTCCGTTCGGGGCTCCGGAGAGGGGAATCCGTCGCTGTCATCATCATCAACCGTCCTCCATCACCAATTTCATGATGCTCACCGTCGTGCGTGAGTAATTCCATCGTAGGCTTGCTGGACGGTGATGGGTTGGATGAGATTTATCATGTAATCGAGTTAGTTTTGTTAGGGTTTGATCCCTAGTATCCACTATGTTTTGAGATTGATGTTGCTATGACTTTGCTATGCTTAATGCTTGTCACTAGGCCCGAGTGCCATGATTTCAGATCTGAACCTATTATGTTTTCATGAATATATGTGAGTTCTTGATCATATCTTGCAAGTCTATATTCACCTACTATGTGTTATGATCCGGCAACCCCGAAGTGACAATAGTCGGGACCACTCCCGGTGATGACCGTAGTTTGAGGAGTTCATGTATTCACTATGTGTTAATGCTTTGGTCCGGTACTCTATTAAAAGGAGGCCTTAATATCCCTTAGTTTCCATTAGGACCCGCTGCCACGGGAGGGTAGGACAAAAGATTTCATGCAAGTTCTTTTCCATAAGCATGTATGACTATATTCGAAATACATGCCTACATTACATTGATGAATTGGAGCTAGTTCTGTGTCACCCTATGTTATGACTGTTACATGGTGAACCACATCCGGCATAATTCTCCATCACTGATCCATTGCCTACGAGCTTTCCATATATTGTTCTTCGCTTATTTACTTTTCTGTTGCTATTGTTATCATCACTACAAAATACCAAAAACATTACTTTTGCTACCGTTACTTTTGCTACCGTTGCCACTACTATCATATTACTTTTCTACTAAACACTTTGCTGCAGATATTAAGTTTCCAGGTGTGGTTGAATTGACAACTCAGCTGCTAATACTTGAGAATATTCTTTGGCTCCCCTTGTATCGAATCAATAAATTTGGGTTGAATACTCTACCCTCGAAAATTGTTGTGATCCCCTATACTTGTGGGTTATCAAGCAGCAACCAGCTCGCTCATCACCGGCGCCACCGACGAACACACATAAGAACTGTTTGAAGTAATGTTCAGGAAAAATAATGATTTGAGAAGGAAGAACTAGATAGTAGGTCAGATGTGGGTCCCTCGTGTCAATGGTCAAACAAAATGTGTTGGTTTAAGCTGCCTCATCAACACGGACATGTGGGCCAACCCCATCATAAATGGGTTTAAGAGAGCCTAATTGTCACTAGGTAGTAGTTTTTGGCGCGGAATAAGATTTTAGGTATGTTTTTGCTATTTTTGTATAATAGTTTCTTCCTATGGCTGGTTGAAAGTGGTAGTTTTTTGTTAAATACTCTACATATTGTAAGTGGGAGTAAAAGTTAAGCTTTGGAAGCCAATAAGCACGGCTAGTTACATAGTGCCTATGTGAACATAATTCAAACTAAATATCAATCATGAGTGACTAGTATCTTGATGGAAAACTCGAAACTATGGAAATACTAGCATTTTTGCATGGTTGAGAATACTAGCAATGTTCACGTGCGTTGCAACGGATCATAATTAGAATAATACTTAATCACAAACTTGATAGAAAACACTCTAATTTTTTGATATACATATATCACGAGAAATATATTATGTTTCAATCAGAATATATTCCTTGGGCTGTTTTGGTGAGGTGAGGGAGGAATGTGGTTGGTTTTAAGATACTAATTAAGGGTTTTTCTGCAAATAGGTAGAGAAGTGGGATGTTGTTGAGAAATGGCAACAACTTAATTACCTCACAGTCGTTAGATTTATATCTAATGGTGATAATTGACGGATGGCAGACACACCATCATCACCAACTAAGTCTTCTGTAGGAGTACTAGAAAAATGCCCGTGCATTGCATGGAACATCAAGATGCATTTTTTATAAAAACACCTGTTGTGATTAACCCATGTGGGAGTAATCCCATGTGTAAAAACTAATGATATCTCGAGAAAGAGGAGAGATAAGGTGAGGAGGAGTGGGCGTGGTGGTGACTGGTGGTCGGACTGAGCGGAGGCATGGGGATCGACGACGCCGGCGGCGACCACCATGCCAGTTTGTTTCAGAGGCTTCCTTTTTTAATTGCTCAACAATGAGGTTGTGGGAGATAAGGATGAACGAGGGAAGGCCTTGTTTGCAAATGTGGAGAGAGGTGCGGGTACCTTTTAGTTTAATTTCTATTCGTTAGATATAGATCGGACGGTCTATATTGCAAGATGACAGGCATACCATCATCACCAACTCGGGTTTTTTTATAAGAGAAGAGATATAAGTATGGAGATACAAACGTATTATCGATACTTGTTTCCATAAACTTGGATCCTACATTCTATTCAATGGCTAAGCATGTGGAGCCTTAGCACAATGACTTCTGGACTGTATAAAACAAAGGTTTTCCCGTCGCCGATAAGGAGGGGGTGATGGCGGTGCGCTTTTGGCTTGCTCTAGTCCTAGTAGTCATACTAGGTGGTCTATGCACGTGTAGATTTATTCTTTTTCACGTCTCGTATTCGTCGTACTGCCATGACTGTTGAGGAATAGATGGTAAGTTATTCACGGAAAACCTTTGTTGAGCGTGTGTGCGAGAGAGAGAGACAGTGTGCGTGTGTGATATGTGTAGAGACTGAGGCGAAGATAAGAGATTCTTTGTGTCTCTGTGTGTGGAGGATAGAGATAGACATGTGCATGGGGCTTTGTGTTGTGTAACGTGGAGACATGTATACATAATCAGAGAGTGAGTGCATGAGATTCACATGCAGACATAGGGAGAGATGTGTGAGTTAGAGAGATGGAGAATTTTCGTGTGCATGTGATCTAGAGAGAGGGGGTATATACATACCTAGAGCTCGAGAAAATATGCAAGGGTGTGTGTCTTAAAAGAAGGATCCAGATAGATGGGTGTTTGTGTGTATGTGTGTGTGTGTGCGCGCCTATGTGTATGAGAGGGAGTGTGTGTATGTGGAGAAGAGAGACCACTAATGATGTAAACCTAGTATAGGGAAGGGGGAATGGTGTGACATGTGTGTCAAAGAGAGACAAAGGCATGTGTAGTAGCGGGATAGCATGGGTGCGGGCAGGGAGCAGACTATTTGGAAGAGACATCGAGTGTGTGTGGGAGAGGGGTGTGAGAGCGAGAGAGAGAGAGAGCTACCGAGGGAGAGAGAGGAATATAGGGGGAGCGAGAGGGGTCATTTGTGTGTGGAAGTGGCATATAGATAGGGAGACAAGGTTGATGTTGTTTGAAAGTGGCCTATGTCCGAAGACGCAAGGGAAGCGAGTCATCGTGTGTGTGATAGAGACTTCATGAGAGGTATAGAATAGATGGTGTAGGGAACAATGTGCGAGTTAGGGAGCTATGGAAAGAGTTGCGACATATATGTATATGGGGAAGGAGCTGGGACGGGTCTACATGTGGGAGAGAAAGAAAGAGGAGAGTGGTGCACAAGGAGACAAAGTGTGTTTGTTTGCAGTGGGGGTGGTGAGTGAGATGAGTGTGTGAGAACCACATAACTAGGGAGATAGACATTTGGGGCGAAGTTTTTTGTGTATGGGAAAGATAAACTCTATATAGTGTGTGTGCTTGGGAAAGAGAGATGCCGGGAGACCTAGAGAGTGGGGGAAGAGATGTGTGCAAGCCCGAGAGACAAAGTGATAGAGACCTATATTGGGGTCCGGACTTTAGAAGAGAGGGGGTGTTAATGTGCTCCTGTGTTCGTCTCTGGGGGAGAGAACAACTTGTGGGGGCGGGTGGGTGGCTTCAGATAAAGAGTGAGGTGTCTATATTTGAGAGACTTTAGCGTAATTGAGATATATGGTCAATAGTGTGTGCACTCATGGTTGATCAATTTGTTTCACAGTTTGGACTATGAGATAACGTTAATTTTTGAACATGTGTGATAGACTTTGAAGTACAAGAATTACAGACCTAAGATTGGAATTTTGGAATTTGGCTCCATCATTAGCTTTTGTAATTCATTTAAACGGAGATAGATATTTTAAGCTGGGATTTCATGATTTCAAATTCATATATCAAACCTAGAGATATACACATACGGGCATTATCAAACTTTATAATCATCCACTTTATTCATACACATACACATTTTTTTGTCATAATATTTAGAATAAACACATTTGGAATTTCATTTGAATTGGACCATATGATGGTATTTGCTTCCACTAGCTCAATGATCCATATTTGAATTGAATGGACAATATAAATTTCGAGTTGGAGACATTGATTTTCGAAACTTGCACTTTTTGCATGCAAAACACATAAATTCTCGGGCATGATATCATAGTCGGCCGTACAAGAGCAGAACACTTAATTTCAGGCGCCAAAAGCTTTCAATCTTCCCGCTCACATTGAAATATCCTGCGCCCGAAAGTTTAGCCCTGCGATATTCCTGTTTTATCCCTGCCACATGAACGGAAAAGGGCTGCTTTGGTAACTCCATTCTTTTCCCCTCTTTGCACCCAACATTCTTCCCCATAACCCCTCCCCTTTCCCTCCCTGACCCTCCACCCAACCATGCAAAGCCGCCGAATCTAGTCCTCCGCCACAGCGGTGGACCTCTGCTACCTCTTGAGCATGCATTGGTTTTCCCTTGAAGAGGAAAGAGTGATGCAGCATAGTAGTGTAAGTATTTCCCTCGGTTTTTGAGAACCAAGGTATCAAACTAGTAGGAGGCAACACACAAGTAACCTAGTACCTGCACAAACAAACAAGAACCTCGCAACCAACGTGATAAAGGGGTTGTCAATCCCTTCACGGTCACTTACGAAAGTGAGATCTGATAGACATAATAAGATAAATAGTTTTGGTATTTTTATGATATAGATTGGAAAATAAAGATTGCAAAACAAAAGGTAATACAAATAGCAAATTGATATGAAAATAATATGATGGAAGATAGACCCGGGGGCCATAGGTTTCACTAGTGGCTTCTCTCAAGATAGCCAATTCTACAGTGGGTGAACAAATTACTGTCGAGCAATTGATAGAAAAGCGAATACTCATGAGAATATCTAGGCATGATCATGTATATAGGCATCACGTCTGCGACAAGTAGACCGAAACTATTCTGCATCTACTACTATTACTCCACACATCGACCGCTATCTAGCATGCATCTAGAGTATTAAGTTCATAAGAACAGAGTAACGCATTAGGCAAGATGACATGATGTAGAGGGATAAACTCAAGCAATATGATATAAACCCCATCTTTTTATCCTCCATGGCAACAATACAATACGTGCCTTGCTGCCCCTACTGTCACTGGGAAAGGACACCGCAAGATTGAACCCAAAGCTAAGAACTTCTCCCATTGCAAGAACGATCAATCTAGTAGGCCAAACCAAACTGATAATTCAAAGAGACTTGCAAAGATATTTAAATCATGAATAAAAGATTTCAGAGAAGAATCAAATATTGTTCATAGATAATCTTGATCATAAACCCATAATTCATTGGATCTCGACAAACACACCGCAAAAAGAATTACGTCGAATAGATCTCCAAGAGAATCAAGGAGAACTTTGTATTGAGATCCAAAGAGAGAGAAGAAGCCATCTAGCTAATAACTATGAACCCGAAGGTCTGTGGTAAACTACTCACACATCATCGGAGAGGCTATGGTGTTGATGTAGAAGCCCTCCGTGATCGATTCCCCCTCCGGCAGAGCGCCGGAAAAGGCCCCAAGATGGGATCTCACGGGTACAGAAGGTTGCGGCGGTGGAAATAGGGTTTTGTGGTGCTCCTGGATGTTTTCGGGGTATATGGGAATATATAGGAGGAAGAAGTATGTCGGTGGAGCTGCAGGGGGGCACGAGGGTGGGGGGCACGCCTACCCCCCCTGGGCGCGCCCTCCTACCTCGTGGACTCCAACTCTCCTAGATCATGTTTGTTCCAAAACTAACTCTCCCGGAGGTTTCATTCCATTTGGATTCCGTTTGATATTCCTTTTCTGTGAAACACTGAAATAGGCAAAAAAAATAGCAATTTGCACTGGGCCTTTGGTTAGTAGTTTAGTCCCAAAGATACTATAAAAGGTAAATTAAAGCCCATTAAACATCCAAAACAGATAATATAATAGTATGGAACAATCAAAAATTATAGGTATGTTGGAGACGTATCAATCATCCCCACGCTTAATTCCTACTCGTCCTCGAGTAGGTAAATGATAAAAACAGAATTATTGATGTGGAATGCTACCTAGCATAATTCACAATATAAATTTCTTTATTGTGGCATGAATGTTCAGATCCGAAAGATTCAAGACAAAAGTTTAATATTGACATAAAAATAATAATACTTCAAGCATACTAACAAAGCAATCATGTCTTCTCAAAATAACATGGCCAAAGAAAGTTATCCCTACAAAATCATATAGTCTGGCTATGCTCTATCTTCACCACACAAAGTATTTAAATCATGCACAACCCTGATGAAAAGCCAAGAAATTGTTTCATACTTTTGGTGTTCTCAAACTTTTTCAATCTTCAAGCAATATATGAGTGTGAGCCATGGACATAGCACTATAGGTGGAATAGAATGGTGGCTGTGGAGAAGACAAAAGGAGAAGATAGTCTCACATCAACTAGGCGTATCAACGGGCTATGGAAATGCCCATCAATAGATGTCAATGTGAGTGAGTAGGGATTGCCATGCAACGGACGCACTAGAGCTATAAGTGTATGAAAGCTCAAAAAGAAACTAAGTGGGTGTGCATCCAACTTGCTTGCTCATGAAGACCTAGGGCATTTTGAGGAAGCCCATCATTGGAATATACAAGCCAAGTTCTATAATGTAAAATTCCCACTAGTATATGAAAGTGACAACATAGGAGACTCTCTATCATGAAGATCATGGTGCTACTTTGAAGCACAAGTGTGGTAAAAGGATAGTAGCATTGTCCCTTCTCTCTCTTTCTCTCATTTTTTTGGGCCTTGTCTTTTTTTATGGCCTTTGTTTTTTTCATTTTTTTATTTACGTCCGAAGTCTCATCCCAACTTGTCGGGGAATCATAATCTCCATCATCCTTTCCTCACTTGGGACAATGTTCTAATAATGATTATCATCACACTTTTATTTACTTAAAACTCAAAAAATACAACTCGATACTAGAACAAAATATGACTCTATTTGAATGCCTCCGGTGGTGTACAGGGATGTGCAATGAATCAAGAGTGACATGTATGAAAGAATTATGAACGATGGCTTTGCCACAAATACGATGTCAACTACATGATCATGCAAAGCAATATGACAATGATGAAGTGTGTCATAATAAACGGAGAGGTGGTAAGTTGCATGGCAATATATCTCGGAATGGCTTTGGAAATGCCATAATAGGTAGGTATGGTGGCTATTTTGAGGAAGGTATATGGTACAGGAAAAAGTAGTGCGGTACTAGAGAGGCTAGCAATGGTGGAAGCTTCAGAGTGCGTATAATCCATGGACTCAACATTAGTCATCCGAACTCACATACTTATTGCAAAAATCTATTAGTTATCGAAACAAAGTACTACGCGCATGCTCCTAGGGGGATAGATTGGTGTCGGTGTCAAAACCGGCGGATCTCGGGTAGGGGGTCCCGAACTGTGCGTCTAGGCCGGATGGTAACAGGAGGCAAGGGACACGAAGTTTTACCCAGGTTCGGGCCCTCTCGATGGAGGTAAAACCCTACGTCCTGCTTGATTAATATTGATGATATGGGTAGTACAAGAGTAGATCTACCACGAGATCGAAGAGGCTAAACCCTAGAAGCTAGCCTATGGTATGATTGTTGATGTGTACGTTGTCCTATGGACTAAAAGCCCCCGGTTTATATAGACACCGGAGAGGGTTAGTGTCGGTGTCAAAACCGGCGGATCTCGGGTAGGGGGTCCCGAACTGTGCGTCTAGGCCGGATGGTAACAGGAGACAAGGGACACAATGTTTTACCCAGGTTCAGGCCCTCTTGATGGAGGTAAAACCCTACGTCCTGCTTGATTAATATTGATGATATGGGTAGTACAAGAGTAGATCTACCACGAGATCAAGGATGCTAAACCCTAGAAGCTAGCCTATGGTATGATTGTTGTATATGAAGTTGGCCTACGGACTAAAACCCTCCGGTTTATATAGACACCGGAGAGGGTTAGGGTTACACAAAGTCGGTTACAATGGTAGGAGATCTTGAATATCCGCATCGCCAAGCTTTCCTTCCACGCCAAGGAAAGTCCCATCCGAACACAGGACGGAGTCTTCAATCTTGTATCTTCATAGTCCTGGAGTTCGGCTGAAGGTATAGTCCGGCTATCCGAACACCCCCTAATCCAGAACTCCCTCAGTAGCCCCCGAACCAGGCTTCAATGACGACGAGTCCGGCGCGCAGATTGTCTTCGGCATTGCAAGGCGGGTTCTCGTCCAAATTCCGTGTACCTGCTGAATAATGTCCGATTTTCGTAATTTAGCGCAACTTGGCTTCCACGCCCAATAATGGTCGTCTTCCACGTGTCAAACGAATGTGAAAAGTGAGGGTGTTTTTACATTCACAACCCTAGCCGCATAAACGAGCCACCTATTTAACGGGATGGGGATTCAGATCCAAACCACACCTTCTCCTCTCTGCGAGTAATCATCAGAGCGCCTCCAGCAAAGGTTCATTCCAACATGGCCAGCCATCGCAGCTCCTCCTCTCGCCCTTCCAGTCCTAAACCTGGAGACTGGGAGAGGTGCTCCATCCCGCACAGCGAGCTAGTGTCGCTTCAGGCCGAGGGATTTCTCCCTCAGGCCTATATGGTCCCGGTCCGAGCCGGACTCGCCAGCTATAATGGCGGAGAGCAAGCGGAGAGCACCCCCAGTCCCTCCAAAGGAGAGCGGATGTGCCTCGTCCCTTATCTAGTAAGAGGACTTGGATTTCTAGTCCATCCATTTCTCCGTGGGCTTCTGGAGTTCTACGGCCTCCAGGTGCACGATCTCACGCCCGCCTCTATATTGCATATCGCGGGCTTCGTCGCTCTTTGCGAGCTATTCTTGGGTGTTGAGGCTCATATCGCGTTGTGGAACAGATTATTCTGTCTGGTGCCCCGCTCTCAAGAGGGGTCTATATATCAAGTGGGCGGAGCCGAAGTGTGGCGTATCGCTGGAACCGGATATCTATCCGGAACCCCAAAGAAGGCGTCCGAGGACTGGCCTTCGGAATGGTTTTATATAGATGATGTCCCGCTACCGGACCCTATCCGGGTCGGTCTCCCCGAATTCAACAGTGCTCCCTTAAAGAAATGCCTAAGCTAGCGTCCGCAGAGCTCTCAGAGAGAAAGCGACAGGGACGTCCTTCACCTGATGGGACGGATAAGACTACTGGCTCATTCCGGACTAACCATGATTGGAGTCATGGCCGCATGCATTATGCGGGGGGTGCAGCCGCTTCAATATAGAGGCCACCCCATGTGGGATTTTAACGGGGAGGATGACGCCACCCGTTATGGATGTAAGGGGCCAGCCTCAGCTGCCGCTCTAGTAAAGATCTTATCCTCTTTGTACAAGGGAGAAGAGGAGGAATTCCTCCGCGTCAACCTGCAGGGCGGATTTAGTATGTACAAACCCCCGAGTTGGGTAAGTGAACAATTGTGCCTTCTCATCCGCTTTATATTCCCATGATTAAATATGTAGTCCAACGATTTCAACGCCGGAACTACGTCAGGAAGTAAAGGATATAAACAGCCGTCCCCCACAACCCGAGGATCCAGAACGGTCCCTCGATCCAGACTCTGAAGAGGATCTGGATATATTGGTGGAGTTGATTGACGGGGTGTTTCATTAGTTAAGCAAGGACAATACCTGGTGGCCATTACGGCTGATTACCCAGGGTTAATCCTGGCCTCCCAGGTAACAGAGAGCGGAGTCTCATCCCTTTGAGAAGGAATCCATTCTCACGCATTTCAGTTTTCCTGACAACGACCGTGTTTTGCAGGGGAGGTTTCCAAGGCGGGAGGCCGAGCCTGCGGCGGCTAGCCAACAAGGGGCCGCAGGGCCCCGTGGGGCAAAAAGGAATGTAGTCCGGACTGGGACGCCGGCACAAAGGTATAGCGCATCCTCTTTTTCCCTGGTGTTACTCTTCAGGGCATATTAACGTTCGTGCTATCTTCAAGACGAAGAGACCTCGCCGGACTACATCCGGAGAGGTTGCCAACCGCGCCTCCACCAGCTAGGCTCCAATGCCTGGCCCAGAAACGGGAGCAAACACGAGGCGCGCACCGGACGCTCCTCCGACAGAGGATGCAGACAGGCTGTCTGCCACCAATTCCGAGGTGGACAGTGCCATGAACCACAGGCGTCGCCGGACAGTTCTTCGCGACGCTTGTTTCTCCTGAGAGGCATTAGATGCCTTCAATTCGGGAGATGCGTACCTCCGTGCCGCTCAAAATGGTTTAACCAGAGCCACGGAGCAATATGTAAAAGACATACGGATAAGAAAATTTTGGTAAATATATATGTATATACCAGTAGCCCCGAGACTTGAAACAGTTAGAGTAACTGGTTTAAGGATCATGTGTTATGCAGGTTCTTACAGAGAAGAATACCGTACTATCCCAGGAGCTGAAAGAGCGCAAAGCCCAACTGAAGGCCGCACTAGCCGCGGCCGGGGAGCCTAAAGAGACCCCCTCTGGTAAGATACACTTCGAAAGATTAATATCTTGCGAAGTGCGGCGTGGGTATGAATCTGCCAAATCATATTGCAGATGGCGCCGGACTGGATCCGGAGAGGCAACAACTCTTACGCCGGCTAAAGGCCGGTGAGGGTATGTTGACAAGGGTGAGGCAGGAGAACAATGAGCTTCAGGATGCCAACACAAAGCTGGACGTTGAACTTAAAGATGTTCGTGGCCAGCTGTCGGACTCTACTAAGGAGAATCAGCGGCTTCGACGCGGCATATTTAGTAAGTGCTTAAGCGAATCTTTGAAACAAAAGAGTTTGGCGAGGAAGTCGACTAACGGAGTAATGTCTGTAGGTATGCTAACGGGTCGTCCTGCAGAGGAGATGCCCGGTTCTACGGGTGACCTTCTTCCCGAGCTCTCGCAACTGCACAAGCGAGTTCGGCAGGCGATGCGAGGTGTTGCCCAAGCCTTATGGCCTTTCCACTCCATGCCCGAGGGCCTTGGAGAGCTTTCGGAGAAGCTTAAGGGAGCTCGGCGGCACTTCCGGTTGTGGAAGATATCGGCCTGCCGACAAGGGGCTAGGGAGGCCTGGACCATGGTGAAGACGCAGTACACGAAGTCTGACCCAAACCACATGGCCGAGGTCGGACCTGCGGGCCTGACGGGAAGGAGATCCCTGTAAGCTTAGTGTACGGCCAAGTAGAATTGGCCGCAAAGTATTCCCAGCAGGACTGTAAGTTAGACAGCCTGTTAGATGGTATTGAAGAGGAATACAATCAGTCAGAGTGACTATGTAATTTTTAATTGACATGTGTAAAGCCTTCTAGCTGGATTGTAGATCGTTTGTCGTTGCTGACCTTTTCGCTTCAACCTCAGGACCTGACGGTCCGGAGTGTGTCCGAATACCCTACCGGTTAAGTAAGAACCGGGGTATGCATGGAGACCAGGCGTAGACACGTGCCCAACTAGTTATGTCATATTACATGGTTAGTAAGAAACATCTTCCAGAGAGAATAATTCCGTTAGGGGTTCCTTTCTCTGGGAGGCATGCCCTAAAGTGCATGTCCGGACTGCAAACGCAGGAAAATCATCTGGGGGCATATACATAAATAAGTAAAAAAGGTCATCTTTTAGTTCACCGACTGAATATTCCCTTAAGAACGCTAGCTTTTGGCTTCACCCAGTCTGAGGTACACATCCGGCTGATCCGGCAGTAACAATCGCAGAGGTGCTCCCTTTACCACCTAGCCGAACAATCGGGAACATAGGGGTAAGCATAGGAGCCAGGCAACCCAGCTTGGCCAAAACATAAGTCATATCGATGCATATAATGGTGAAGAAAAGGTACATGCGGAAGTTTGACACATGTGGTGGGCGTGAAGCCCGTATAAATAAGCTTCTGTTAAAGAAGCCCCCAGTTTTAATGAGCGCGAGTAGCACTTCACTTGAGGAGCCTTTAAGGGCTATAAAAGAGAACAGGGGAAGGAGAGAAATGTAAGACAGAAAATGTAAAAAATGGACAGAGGAAGGAGACAAACACAGAGTCCGGCGCTAGGCATAGAATCTTCGGAGACGGGCTGCGTTCCATGGGTTCGGCTCGAGTCGGTTATCCGACGCATCTCGCAGGCGGTATGCTCCACCAATCAGGACTTGGTTGATTATGAAGGGACCTTCCCACTTGGGCTTCAGCTTGTCCTTTTTCTTGTCCGGCAGGCGTAGAACTAATTCGCCAACGTTGTAGCTTTTGGCCCGCACTTCTCTGCTTTGATATCTTCGAGACTGCTGTTGATAGAATGCGGAACGGGCTTTTGCCACGTCGCGCTCCTCCTCTAAGGCGTCCAAACTGTCCTGCCGATCGAGCTCGGCCTCCCTTTCTTCGTACATGCGCACTCGAGGTGAGTCATGAATTATGTCGCAGGGCAAGACTGCCTCTGCGCCGTACACCATAAAAAATGGTGTGTATCCGGTGGTGCGGTTTGGCGTGGTCCACAGCCCCCAGAGTACGGAGTCAAGCTCCTCTACCCAGTGCGTGTTAGATTCCTTCAGGGACCGCACTAATCTGGGTTTGATGCCGCTCATGATGAGACCATTTGCACGTTCGACCTGACCGTTAGTTTGTGGGTGATAGACAGAAGCATAATCGAGCTTGATGCCCATGTTTTTGCACCAGAGTTTTACCTCATCGGCCGTAAAGTTCGTGCCGTTATCGGTGATGATGCTGTGGGGGACGCCATAACGGTGTATGACCCCGGATATAAAGTCTATCACAGGTCCGGATTCGGCCGTCTTAACAGGCTTGGCTTCTATCCATTTGGTGAACTTATCCACCATGACCAGTAAGTATTTTTTCTTGTGGGTTCCGCCTTTAAGGGGTCCCACCATGTCAAGCCCCCAGACCGCGAAAGGCCAAGTGATGGGGATAGTTTGGAGGGCGGTGGGTGGCATATGGCTTTGGTTTGCAAAAAGCTGGCAACCGACGCATTTATGGACCAAGTCCTGAGTGTCCGCCCGGGCCGTCGGCCAATAAAAGCCTGTACGGAAAACCTTGCTTACAAGGGACCGGGCTGCGGCGTGATGGCCACCGAGTCCGGCATGAATTTCAGCCAGCAGGTTCCGCCCTTCCTCTTCGGAGATGCACCTTTGGAGGACTCTCGTATTTCTTTTCTTGTAAATTTCTCCCTCATGGACTTTATAGGCTTTAGATCGCCGCACTATATAGCGTGCCTCGTTTTGGTCCTCTGGGAGTTCCTGCCTAGTAAGGTAGGCTAGGAATGGTTCTGTCCACAGGGCGATAACGGCCATTAGTACGTGGGCTGAGGTTGTTATTTCATTGGCAGAGCCTCCGATTATGTCAGATTGTTCGGCGTCGGACAGTGTAGTTGGGTCCGGACTAATATTGCCATGTTCCCCTTCCCATACTACGGATGGCTTGAACAGCCTTTCCAGGAAGATGTTGGGGGGACCGCATCGCGTTTTGCGCCGATGCGTGCCAGGATGTCTGCCGCCTAATTGTTTTCTCGGGCTATATGGTGAAATTCGAGCCCTTCAAACCGAGCTGACATTTTGAGGACGGCATTGCGGTAAGCTGCCATTTTTGGATCCTTGGCATCGAAGTCTCCATTTATTTGGGATATCGCGAGGTTCAAATCCCCGCGCGCCTCTAGGCGTTGAATGCCCATGGATACTGCCATCCGGAGACCATGTAAAAGGGCCTCATATTCGGCTACATTATTGGAGTCCGTGTACATAATCTGGAGTACATATTGAACTGTGTCTCCTGTGGGGGACGTCAAAACGACGCCGGCCCTAGTCCGGCCAACATTTTGGAACCGTCGAAGTGCATGATCCAGTTTGAATATGTGCCGTACTCTTTAGGGAGTTCGGCCTCCATCCATTCTGCGACGAAGTTTGCCAAAACATGCGACTTGAAGGGTTTCTTCATAAATGAGGTTCAATCCGCTGCCTCCATCCATGAGTACCTTGGTGAGGCGAAAGCCGTCCACTATAGGACTGAGTACCAATGCGGCTGGTGCTCGAGCTGTTCGGAATTTAGGTTCGTCGCTGGCATTAAAGGTAATAGCCATGTCACTCCATGGGTTTATGGTTGCTACTTGATAGACTTCGGTGAAGCTGCGGAGTGTTCTTTTTCGCATTTTATTTGATGCGAAAGTCTCGGAGATTGTTAAGACTGTACTGGAGTCCCTGAGGTGGCTTTCTGCGGCCTCCGGAATTAGGAGATCTTCGCCCCTTTGGCCACCTGCCGGAGTATCCAACATGCTCTAAGGCTATGAGTTGGTGTGGGATCCTCTGTACTATGAATTTTACAGGGTCCATTAAGCCATCCCTCCAGTACGGTTCCATGCCCTGTAGAGGGTTTTGGTTTTTAACCCGGGTGTCTGATGATGATGATGCACCCTTTTATTTCGGACGGGGTTTCTATTCAGGGCCGGATTATCCCAAAATTTAGTTTCGGTTTTCCGGGCGCTTTCCATCGCACTGTACTTTTGTACTATGGACGCCAAGTCAGCGAAGCGTGTAAGATCACGACGACCTGTGGTGTTGAGGATTCCCTTGTCCGTGCAATTATTGCAGAAGATTGAGATTGCGTTTTCCTCGCGGCTGTCCTTTATCCTGTTCATAACCAGGAGGAACCTTGCCCAGTAATGATGTACTGTTTCTTCGGGCTTTTGCCTGATTTGGGATAGATTGCTTATGTTCGGGCGGGTGGGTAGAATTAAATCCGGAACTTCACCCAATCTAAGACTCAGAGGCCAAGGAGTTTCCGAACTCTGAGGTTTGGATTCTTGGATGTTGTCCAGTGAATCTAGCCCGTTGCCTGATTCTAAGTTCAGGTCTTGAGTTACATCCTCCCCTCCGCGGGTATCCAGCTTGGAGGGATCTGGAATCCGGACATAGCTAGTCCTTAAGATAGATGAAGAGTCGCCGCACTATGCCTCTACTACGGCAACGTGATGGGTGACTTGGGGAGAATTAATTTCTCTTAGATCGGGTTTAAGCCCAACCTGGTCATAATCCGTAGTGACCCCCAAGGCAGCGATGCGATCCAAGAGCTCGTTTACGGAAGAGAGCTCCATTGGATCTAACTGCTCGATGAGTTCCGAGCTGACGTGAAGATTGCTTTTGATGACCCGAGAGGTCACCGTCGGCGCAACGGCCGAACAGGCGGTCATGAGAAAACCGCCTAGCCGGAGAGTTTGGCCGACAGCCAAGGCTCCCCTAGTAACGGCGCCGTCTTTCAAGACGGGAAGAGGCATCCTTCCTGATTGCAACGACACAGAGGAACTGTCAATGAAAGCACCAATGTCGGTGTCAAAACCGGTGGATCTCGGGTAGGGGGTCCCGAACTGTGCGTCTAGGCCGGATGGTAACAGGAGACAAGGGACACAATGTTTTACCCAGGTTCGGGCCCTCTTGATGGAGGTAAAACCCTACGTCCTGCTTGATTAATATTGATGACATGGGTAGTACAAGAGTAGATCTACCACGAGATCAAGGAGGCTAAATCCTAGAAGCTAGCCTATGGTATGATTGTTGTATATGAAGTTGGCCTACGGACTAAAACCCTCCGGTTTATATAGACACCGGAGAGGGTTAGGGTTACACAAAGTCGGTTACAATGGTAGGAGATCTTGAATATCCGCATCGCCAAGCTTGCCTTCCACGCCAAGGAAAGTCCCATCCGAACACGGGACGGAGTCTTCAATCTTGTATCTTCACAGTCCTGGAGTTCGGCTGAAGGTATAGTCCGGCTACCCGAACACCCCCTAATCCAGGACTCCCTCAGTTAGGGTTACACAAAGTCGGTTACAATGGTAGGAGATCTACATATCTGTATCGCCAAGCATGCCTTCCACGCCAAGGAAAATCCCTTCCGAACACGGAACGGAGTCTTTAATCTTGTATCTTCATAGTCCAGGAGTCCGGCTGAAGGTATAGTCGGGCTATCCGAACAGCCCCTAATCCAGGACTCCCTCAGTAGCCCCTGAACCAGGCTTCAATGACGACGAGTCCGGCGCGCAGATTGTCTTCGGCATTGCAAGGCAGGTTCCTCCTCTAAGTACTTCATAGAAGATTTTGAACACAAAGATAGTGTCCGGCTTTGCAAAATAAGTTTCCACATATTGCCATAGAGAGAATAATATTTACACAAATCTAATCTGCTGACGTATTCCATAGCGTGACACACCACGGCCAAGCCTTTATCCGAGTCGTTTCATTATCCCACCTCAGCGCGTCATGCGAGGCGGTTTCCTTGGCATGTCTTGTTAAAGCAGAGATCGTGTCCCCTTATCCCGGGATTCTCATCAATACGGGCATGGGTAACCCAACCGTGCCATTGATTACGGCGCTTGGAGATAAGCGAGTTTTACCAGGCGGGTGGGGACATGTAGTTGCGTCCACCCATATAAGGGGGTAAGGATCCACCTTTTCACCTACGCCTTCTTCCTCCTTCGCCTATCCATTCTTGCGCACTCGAGCTCCAGCGCCCAAGTCCGCACTCCCCACCTCAACCTTCTCCAGCCATGTCCGGAGCGGGAGGCAAGTGGATGGTCTCCTCCGTCACGGAGGGACACGTCAAAAAGCTAAGGAAGGCTGGATACCTGTCTAACGACATCGCGTACCGGCTTCCCGAAAAGGGGCAGATCATCCCCACCCCTAGGCCCCATGAGAGGGTGGTGTTCCTCCACCATTTCCTCTGCGGACTGGGCTTCCCTCTCCACCCAATTGTCCGGGGGCTCATGTTATACTATGGCCTGGATTTCCACGATCTGGCCCCGAACTTCGTCCTCAACATCTCAGCGTTTATCGTCGTGTGCGAGGCCTTCCTCCGCATCCGCCCCCATTTCGGCCTATGGCTCAAGACTTTCAACGTCAAGCCGAAGGTGGTGTGCAGCAACCAGGCAGAGTGCGGAGGTGCCATGGTGGGCAAGATGGCCAACATCCTATGGCTCGAGGGCTCCTTTTTGGAGACCCTGAAGGGCTGGCAATCGGGGTGGTTTTACATCACCGAGCCACGCGACGCCGAATGGGTCGCACCCCCCTGAGTTTCGATCCAGACCCCCTACGCGGCTCACCTCCTGGAAGGAGACGGGCCTGTCGTGGGGTAAGAAGGGAGAGCGGACTGGACTCCAAACATGCGTCCAAACCCTGGTGGACAAGAAGCTCAAACTTGTCAACATAGTCCAGGTTATGCTCATCTGCTTGATCCTCCCGTGTCAACAACGGGCTTTCAACCTGTGTGAGTTCGACCCGGCACGGCACCAAACTCTGAGCGGGCTCTTCGACACGACATACAAAGATGCCTGGAAGGTGCTTTTCAAGGGCACCGAGGCTCCCGCATCCGCTACCGAGGATCGCGGATTCAGTGTGCAGCGTCACACTCTCGCGGTAAGCTGTTTTTTCCTTTTACTGGGTATCAGTTTTTCATAGTTTGACTCCATGCGGGATCTAAGCTCCCTTACCTTTGACAAGATTGGCAGGTGACATCTGGACAAATCAACTGTCCCGCTCCTTTGCCCGAAGGCCCAGCGGACGCTCGCTTGGCGAAGCTGCTGGTTCCGGCAACCTATGTGGTGCCGGAGAAGAAGGCCGCGAAAAAGGCCGCGGGGACTCGAAAGAGTGCCCGGCGCCAGGAGGTGTCGGATCCATCATCCGATGGTTCCGAGGCGCATTCCTCCCGTGAAGACGAGGAGGAAGAAGAAGAGACCTCTCCCCCTCTGGTGGGAGGAGAGAAGAATAGGAAGGCCGCCCTCTCTGGGGAGGCCGGGGGTCCAAGAAGGGGAAAACCCTTCCTCCGGACTACTCCACCGACGCCGATGACGGCGGAGAGGAGTGGCAGCCCAGGGCCAAGCCCCTGGCAAAATCATAAGTATCCGGATACCAGAGTAATTCATAGTATTCGTTTATTGCACAGCTTTCCCTTACGTTGAATATGTTTATGCAGCCCACCCAAAGACCGGCTCGAGGAGGTGGTCCTGGAGGCACCGCAAGGCGACCTCCCGGACTCCATGAGTAATGGGGATGAAACCCGCCAGGGCTCCAAGTCCGGCTCTAGGCCGGACACCGCTCCGGAACCTTCAAAGGTTCCAGAGTCCGGCGGGGGACCTCCTTCCAAGAGGAGCAAGTCCACCGTGCCGGTGGCCCCCGTCCAACCGGAGGCGCCGGACAATATGTTGGAGGCGCTCCAAGGCGCCTCCATGGACGAGGAGCACCGCACTATTATGAGTGCGGTGGTCCAGAAGGTTCAGTCTGCAAAGAGTGGACTGACTGAAGCTTGTACTAGCCTTTTAACAGGATTTGAGGTAAGTAAAGAATGTGTAAATAATATTACCGCATAGACAGTAGCCCCTGATGCTCTGTTTGGCGTTCGGGAAGAAAAGCCGAATAGAGGATCAAATAAAATTCGTAGGAGTCTAACAAAAATGAGTCAATATGCATATGCAGGCTTCTCTGCTTGCGTCCGCCGCACTGACTGCGGAGGTGGACACGCTAAAGCAGAACCTCGAGCGGTCCGAGCAAGAGCTCGGGCGTGCCAAGAAGCAGCTCAAGGACAATGAAGGTAAGAAATACCTTGTTTTTAAATATATATAAAAAGGTGCAATTGCAAAGAATGACAGGATTATCGGGGCTATTGTAGGGGCCATGTCTGAAGTGGCGACCCTTAAGCAAGCGTTGGTCGAGGCCGAGAAGAGGGCGGCCTCGGAGCGCACCGAGCGGGAGAAGTATGAGGCCGAGGTTGGCAAGGTGCGGCAAGAGCTCCAGGCTCTCATGGAAAAACATGAGAGTTTGGATCTTAACTCAAGGACGCGAGCGTCCGAGCTCGCGGTGGCTATTGAAAATGCCAAGTCTGCGAAGGCCGAATCCCAGAAGACCCTCCAGGAGTTGGATGAGGTGAAGAAGATAGCGGTGGGTAAGGTATTATTTATGCAAAGCAAACACATAAACGTGAGTTACTTGTTACTTACCCGAATCCGGAGCTCTCCAGGAGCGTTCGCAGATCTTCCCCAGAGTGTGTCCGATGCCGCCGCATTCTATCGAGCCAAGGAGGGCAGCTCGACAGAGAAGGTGTTCTGGTCTCAGTATGCTGAGGCTGGACACCCCGTGCCCCTGAGCGACCAGCTGAAGCAATTGGTCGAGCTCCACAAGGCGGCCGAACAGGCCATGAAGGGCCTCATTGTTTGGCTATGGCCTGAGGGGCTCTGCCTGGGAGCTATTTCGGGCTGGTGCGGCGGCTAGTGGAGGCCTGTCCAAGGCTCGAAGTCATCAAGCGCTGTGTCTGCATTGAAGGTGCCCGTAGGGCCCTTGCCCATGCTAAGGTGCACTGGAGCAAGCTGGATGCTGAGAAGCTTGTGAAGGACGGGCCACCGCCGGGGAAAGAGCATTGCAAGCCTGAGAATTACTATAAGGATGTTCTGAAGGGTGCCTGCCTTATGGTGGATGAATGTTCTAGGGATGTAATTTTTGAGTGAAACTTGCTCGTTTTGTCCTGTGCGCTGAAAACTTGTTTATATGCGCTAAGCAATGCTGTTGGAATTTAAAATATTACCTTCTGTGCGGCTGTTTATCAATTCTGAGAGATGGTGAGTCGTCGGCTTCTGCCCCCGTGCCGCTAGTGCTGGGGTGTTCGGGGATAAACCTGAGCGCTCTTTTTCCCATGTTTGGGTCCTTCGAGGGAGGCGCTCAGCCCAACGAACAAGGCAATCGGACTATAATGCATGAACACTCTCACTTAGCCATAGAATTCTATAATTTTAAATTTCGGCGAAGCCCCTAGTATTCGGAAGACCGAGTTCGGGGCGCTATCCACGCCTTGGCTGGACAGAGCCGTCTCATCGCCCTAAGCGGCATAAGTCCTTAGGGACTCGAAAAACCTCTCGAACAGCGACCAGCTCTCGCTTCATCAAGACAGTCAGTTTTAGCTTTCTCCACTGAGGTGCTCGACCCAGCTCAATTGGGGCACAATCACAGTGGTTCTCCTAGTGCTACCTTAGCCGATATAGCGGAACGTAAGGCACCAAAACATAGGAGCCGGGCAAACCCAACTATTGACCCAAGACATGATTCGGAGCCGATGCATATAATGCTATAAGTTCGGGGTGCCGCACTTGTTAAAGTGTTCGGACTTCTCACACCATATTGAGGGGTACTAAAGCCCTTGGCGTATTTTGGCCGTACCAACGTGTACGGGTGCAACATGTCGTTAAGGAACATATATAAAGAAAAAAGGTAATGCAAAAATATAAAAAAGCTATGCATTGTTTATTAAAAATGGTTGTGATCAAAGCAGAACGATACATATAATGCGATAAGTGGAAGGTTGGACTAGTTAACATGTCCGTTCCAGGGGCAAGTTGCGGAATAGTATGCGGAACAGGTATACTGCTCATGATGGAGAACACCTAGGAGTTCCGTAATGCGGCATGGCTTGTCTACTTCCCTGGTTGTTGCATCATTCGTGCGGCAACTGAACTGCCGAACAGGCCTTCCGAAGGATGGAGTCCTGAAAGTAAGAGAAAATTAAAAAATCGGCGGCCCCTGGTACGGTTTAAGCCGTGTTTTGTGCGTGCCGTGATGGTGCCCCTCCCCCTGTACCCATGGTATCTCTAGAGCATAGTTATGTACGCGAAGTACTAGCGTCGCCTTTTTGAGAGGGTTGGGGTTGGGGCCGCATTGCTATGCCTGCTTGGATCATGCCAGGCGGTCTTGTTGTAGGTTACTCCGGGCGCGCTTGACGGTGTCTGGTCATTTAGTGGCCAGACTGGAGAACTGCCTGGAGAGGCTGCTTTGTACTTCCGCTGCAAGGGCCGCCGTGTGCTCCTCCGTTCGGAGGGCACGTTCAGTGTTTCCATTAACCGTAATTACTCCTCGAGGGCCTGGCATCTTGAGCTTAAGGTATGCGTAGTGCGGTACCGCATTGAACTTAGCGAATGCGGTTTGCCCGAGCAGTGCGTGATAACCACTGCGAAAGGGGACTATGCCGAAGATTAACTCCTCGCTTCGGAAATTATCCAGAGATCCGAAGACCACTTCAAGTGTGACTGAGCCTGTACAATTGGCCTCTACACCTGGTATTACGCCTTTAAAGGTCATTTTGGTGGGCTTAATCCTTGAGGGATCTATGCCCATTCTCCGCACTGTATCCTGGTAAAGCAAGTTCAGGCTGCTGCCGCCGTCCATAAGGACTCTAGTGAGATGAAATCTGTTAATGATTGGGTCTAGAACCAATGCGGCGAATCCTCCATGACGGATGCTAGTGGGATGGTCCCTTCGATCAAAGGTGATCGGGCAGGAGGACCATGGGTTGAACTTTGGGGCGACTGGCTCTACCGCGTATACGTCCCTTAACGCGCGCTTCCGCTCCCTTTTGGGGACGTGGGTTGCGTATATCATGTTTACCGTCCGCACTTGTGGGGGAAAACCCTTCTGCCCACTGTTGTTCGGTGGTCGGGGCTCCTCGTCGTCATCGCTATGCAGCCCCTTGTCTTCATTTTCGGCGTTTAACTTGCCTGCCTGCTTGAACACCCAACAATCCCTGTTGGTGTGATTGGCCGGCTTTTCGGGGGTGCCATGTATCTGGCACAACCGGTCGAGTATTCGGTCCAAACTGGACGGGCCCCTAGGATTCTTTTTGAATGGCTTTTTCTGCTGACCGGATTTAGAGCCTTTGAATCCGGCATTAATTGCCGTATCCTCAGCATTGTCGCCGTTAATGTGGCCCTTCTGCTTGTTGCGACGTGACCTGCCACTACTGTCCCTGGTGTCCGAATTACCAGGATTCTTGGTCATATTGTTGCTACGAGCAAGCCAGCTGTCTTCTCCCCCGCAAAAGCGGGTCATGAGTGTCGTGAGTGCTGCCATAGATTTCGGCTTTTCCTGTCCAAGGTGCCGTTCCAGCCACTCATCACGGATATTGTGCTTGAAGGCTGCTAGGGCCTCAGCGTCCGTACAGTCGACTATTTGATTTTTCTTTGTTAGGAACCATGTCCAGAATTGCCTGGCCGATTCCTCTGGCTGCTGAATTACGTGACTTAGGTCATCGGCGTCTGGGGGTCGCACATAAGTGCCCTGGAAATTGTCAAGGAATGCGGCTTCCAGGTCCTCCCAACAACTGATTGATCCTGTTGGCAAGCTGTTAAGCCAATGCCGAGATGGTCCTTTAAGCTTGAGTGGGAGGTATTTGATGGCGTGGAAATCATCGCCGCGGGCCATGTGGATATGAAGGAGATAATCCTCGATCCATACAGCAGGATCTGTTGTGCCATCATATGATTCGATGTTTATGGGTTTGAAACCCTCGGGGATTTGATGATCCATTATTTCGTCTGTAAAGCATAGTGGGTGTGCGGCGCCTCTGTATTGGGCTATATCATGACGTAGCTCCAATGAACCTTGTCTACTGTGTTCGGCCCTGCCGAATTTGTGGCCGGCATGACGGTTACCATCTCGAGCCATGGGGCGCCCACGCGATCCGTAGATTGATCTTGTTTGCCTTGCCTTGCCCTCCAACATGTCTCGTAAGTCCGGCGCATATTCCCGTGCCTTGGTACGGGGTGCGGCTTGAGTGGAGGGCCGAGAGGCCTCTCTGTCGCAGCCACGAGGTGGACGGTCGGCCGCATCAAGTGCTTCCTCCTCTAATTGGGGTAGCAACCTGCGCTTTGGGTAGCTCTTGGAGGGGCGTTCGAGTTTATGCTCTTCGGCCGCAAGGACTTCAGTCCATCTGTCGACTAGCAAATCTTGATCAGCTCTAAGCTATTGCTGTTTTTTCTTCAGGCTTCTTGCCGTGGCCATAAGCCTGCGTTGAAAACGCTCTTGCTCGACGGGATCCTTTGGCACGACGAATTCGTCGTTGTCGAGGCTTGCCTCGTCTTCGGAGGGAGGCATATAATTATCGTCCTCGACCTCTCTATCTGTCGCTCTCTCATGAGGGCTGGTTTCTCCCTCCTCCTGTGCTAAATCTTGTTGGAGGGGGTTTTCTTCGGCACTTTTCGAAGTATTATTATCTCCCGTGCTAGAATCACCGTATTTGTTTTGGCGGGATTTTGAGCGGCGCCGCTGACACCGGCGCTTAGGCTGTTTCTTGGATGGGTCATCCTCCGCTGTTCCATCGCCATCTCCCTCTTTTGGGGTGTCCACCATGTATATGTCATATGACGAGGTGGATTTCCAGGGCCTAGTAGGCGCTGGTTCTTCATCATCTCCTTCATCGGCGTCCATATCGTCGATGTCTTCGGAGTCGAAGTCGAGCATGTCGGTTAAGTCGATGACAGTGGCTACAAAGTGGGTGGTGGGTGGGCTTTGAATTTCTTCATCATCCGTACCCCAACCTTGCTGACCGTAGTCCGGCCAGGGCTCTCCTGATAAAGAGAGAGACTTCAGTGACTTCAGGATATCGCCAAAAGGCGAGTGCTGAAAGATGTTCGCGGCAGTGAACTCCATGATCGGCGCCCAATCAGATTCGATCGGCAGGGGCGCGGAGGGTTCGGAGTCCTGAGAGGAGTCCGGCTCCTTGG
The DNA here is from genome assembly GCF_003073215.2 of Triticum urartu. Classification (NCBI taxonomy): domain Eukaryota; kingdom Viridiplantae; phylum Streptophyta; class Magnoliopsida; order Poales; family Poaceae; genus Triticum; species Triticum urartu. The sequence continues at coordinate 73,239,266 of NC_053026.1, read as the reverse complement.
AGTCACGAGTCTCGCAGAGTACGGGGCTGGTGTTCGGCTCAATCCCCGTTGGGGTCGCAGCCCCCGAGGTGGCGTCCAACCGCCCATCCTCGATCGGCGCAGTTGGCTCTGAATTAACGGTCGGAGCCGATGCAGGTGCGGCCTCCAGGGCACTGTTCGGCGGCAGAGCTAGATCATGCTCGTCGTGACAGTGCGGCACGCTCGGTAGTGGCTCGAATCCGTCGAAGATCAAGTCCCCGCGGATGTCAGCCGTGTAGTTTAAACTTCCAAATCTGACCTGACGGCCAGGGGCGTAGCTTTCAATCTACTCCAGACGGCCAAGTGAATTGGCCTGCAGTGCGAAGCCGCCGAAGACAAAGATCTGTCCGGGAAGGAAGGTCTCACCCTGGACTGCATCGCTATTGATGATCGTAGGAGCCATCGAGCCTGACGGCGACGACACAAAGGAACTCTCAATGAAAGCACCAATGTCGGTGTCAAAACCGGCGGATCTTGTGTAGGGGGTCTCGAACTGTGCGTCTAGGCCGGATGGTAATAGGAGGTAAGGGACACGAAGTTTTACCCAGGTTCGGGCCCTCTCGATGGAGGTAAAGCCCTACGTCCTGCTTGATTAATATTGATGATATGGGTAGTACAAGAGTAGATCTACCATGAGATCGAAGAGGCTAAACCCTAGAAGCTAGCCTATGGTATGATTGTTGATGTGTTCGTTGTCCTACGGACTAAAACCCTCCGGTTTATATAGACACCAGAGAGGGTTAGGGTTACACAAAGTCGGTTACAATGGTAGGAGATCTACATATCCGTATCGCCAAGCTTGCCTTCCACGCCAAGGAAAATCCCTTCCGGACACGGGACGGAGTCTTTAATCTTGTATCTTCATAGTTCAGGAGTCCGGCTGAAGGTATAGTCCGGCTATCCGAACTCCCCCTAATCCAGGACTCCCTCAATTGGTAGGAAAATACCATCGCTCATCCCCAACCGCCACTCATAAGGAAGACAACAAATAAATAAATCATGCTCCGACTTCATCACATAATGGTTCACCATACGTGCATGCTACGAGAATCACAAACTTTAACACAAGTATTTCTCAAATTCACAACTACTCAACTAGCATGACTCTAATATCACCATCTTTATATCTCAAAACAATCATCAAGTATCAAACTTCTCATAGTATTCAATGCACTTTTTATGATAGTTTTTATTATACCCATCTTGGATGCCTATCATATTAGGACTAATTTTATAGCCAAAGAAAATTACCATGCTATTCTAAAAGACTCTCAAAGTAATATAAGTGAAGCATGAGAGATCAATAATTTCTATAAAATGAAACCACCACCATGCTCCAAAAAGATATAAGTGAAGGACTAGAGCAAAATTATCTAGCTCAAAAGATATAAGTGAAGCACATAGAGTATTCTAATAAATTCCAATTCATGTGTGTATATCCAAAAGGTGTGTACAGCAAGGATAATTGTGGTAAACTAAAAATCAAAGACTGAAATCATACAAGACGCTCCAAGCAAAACACATATCATGTGCTGAATAAAAATATAGCCTCAAGTAAAGTTACCGATAGACGAAGACGAAAGAGGGGATGCCTTCCGGGGCATCCCCAAGATTAGTCTTTTGGTTGTCCTTGAATTTTACCTTGGGGTGCCTTGGGAATCCCCAAGCTTAGGCTCTTTCCACTCCTTATTCCAAAATCCATCAAATCTTTACCCAAAACTTGAAAACTTCACAACACAAAACTCAACAGAAAATCTCATGAGCTCCGTTAGTATAAGAAAACAAACCACCACTTAAAGGTACTGTAATGAACTCATTCTTTATTTATATTGTTGTTAAACCTACTGTATTCCAACTTCTCTATGGTTCATACCCCCCGATACAAGCCATAGATTCATCAAAATAAGCAAACAGCACACGAAAAACAGAATCTGTCAAAATCAGAACAGTCTGTAGTAATATGTAGTTTTAGAATACTTATGTAACCCCAAAAATTACGAAATAAATTTGTCGACGTGAGGAATTTGTCTATTAATCATGTGCAAAAAGAATCAACCTAATCGCACTCTCCAGTAAACAATGGCAGCAAATCTCGTGAGCGCTAAAGTTTCTGTTTTTTACAGCAAGATCGCAAAGACTTCCCCCAAGTCTTCCCAAAGGTTCTACTTGGCAAAAACACTAATTAAAAGAATAAAACCACATCTAAACAGAAGCTAGATGAATTATTTATTACTAAACAGGAACAAAAAACAAGGAAAATTAAAAATTAGGTTGCCTCCCAACAAGCGCTATGGTTTAACGCCCCTAGCTAGGCATAAAAACAAGAATAGATCTAGGTATTGTCATCTTTGGTAGGAAATTCTTCAATAGAACACTTATAACCCTTAGGAGTTTCCTTCTTTTTATTAATGATCAAACTCCTATGCAAGAAATCAAGAAAATCATTCATAGCAAAAGGTTCCTTATTGATAGTGAAAAAGTTGGGGTGAACACTTATTGCTTTAAGATCCGCATTTTCCTTACTAGAAGATTCACCTTTTTTTAGGCACATACATAAACTTGGCAACTCTAATAGTAGGAGGATTTGGACTATTTTTCACGGAAGAAAAGGTAGACCCTAAGTTGGTAATAATATCCTCAAATTTATCAATTCTTGTGGAATCTTGATCTATTTTTTTGTTGACTATGGGTTCTTTTTCTTTAAAAAAAATTCAGAGTAACTCCTACCTTAGATCCATATTGGGTAATATGGTTGTGGATCTTTTTATCCAAATTCTCAATCAACTCCACTTTGGCAACTTTATTTTCAATAATTTCAAGCCTTTCCATCACATGTTCCAAAGTTAAAATAGTTCCATTAACCAAGAGAGGTGGTGAACCAAACAAATCTATCATAGCATTATAAGAATCAAAAGTATGGCTACCCAAGCAATTCCCTCCGGTAATGGTATCAAGAATATATCCATTCCAAGGGGTGATGCCTACATAAAAATTCCAAAGAAGAAAGGAAGTGGATTGCTTCCTAGTGGATCTATTCTGAGCATTGCAAATTCTATACCAAGCATCTATTAAATTTTCTCCCTCCCTTTGTTTAAAATTAAGAACTTCATGATCGGGACTACTAACGATGATAGAAGGGCTAGCCATAATAGCAAAACCAACAATCTAACACACGGATACACAAGAAGCAAGCAAAAAGATACGAATGGAAAAGAGGAGAGCGGAAAAGAGGGCAAATAAAATGGCAAGGGTGAAGTGGGGGAGAGGAAAACGAGAGACAAATGGGAAAAAATGTAATGCGAGGGATAAGAGTTTGTGATGGGTACTTGGTATGTCTTGACTTGATGCAACCTCCCCGGCAATGGAGCTAGAAATCCTTCTTGCTACCTCTTGAGCATGTGTTGGTTTTCCCTTGAAGAGGAAAGGGTGATGCAGCACAGTAGCGTTAGTATTTCCCTCAGTTTTTGAGAACCAAGGTATCAATCCAGTAGGAGGTAACACACAAGTCACCTAGTACCTGCACAAACAAACAAGAACCTCACAACCAATGCGATAAAGGGGTTGCCAATCCCTTCACGATCACTTACGAAAGTGATATCTGATAGAGATAATAAGATAAATATTTTTGATATTTTTATGATATAGATTGGAAAATAAAGATTGCAAAATAAACGGTAATAGAAATAGCAAATTGATATGAAAATAATATGATGGAAGATAGACCCGGGGGCCATAGGTTTCACTAGTGGCTTCTCTCAAGATAGCAAATTCTACGGTGGGTGAACAAACTGCTGTCGAGCAATTGATAGAAAAGCGAATACTTATGAGAATATCTAGGCATGATCATGTATATAGGCATCACGTCCGCGATAAGTAGACCAAAATGATTCTGCATCTACTACTATTACTCCACACATCGACCGCTATCCAGCACGCATCTAGTGTATTAAGTTCATAAGAACAAAGTAACGCATTTGGAAAGATGACATGTTGTAGAGGGATAAGCTCAAGCAATATGATATAAACCCCATCTTTTTATCCTCGATGGCAACAATACAATACGTGCCTTGCTGCCCCTGCTATCACTGGGAAAGGACACCGCAAGATTCAACCCAAAGCTAAGCACTTCTCCAATTGCAAGAACGATCAATCTAGTAGACCAAACCAAACTGATAATTCAAAGAGACTTGAAAACATATTTAAATCATGCATAAAAGATTTCAGAGAAGAATCAAATATTGTTCATAGATAATCTTGATCATAAACCCACAATTCATCGGATCTCGACAAACACACTGCAAAAAGAATTACATCAAATAGATCTCCAAGAGAATCGAGGAGAACTTTGTATTGAGATCCAAAGAGTGAGAAGAAGCCATCTAGCTAATAACTATGGACCCGAAGGTCTGTGGTAAAATACTCATCATTGGAGAGGCAATTGTGTTGATGTAGAAGCCCTCTGTGATCGATTCCCCCTCCGGCGGAGCACCGGAAAAGGCCCCAAGATGGGATCTCACGGGTACAGAAGGTTGCGGCGGTGGGTGGAAATAAGGTTTCATGGTTCTCCTGGATGTTTTCGGGGTATATGGGTATATATTGGAGGAAGAAGTACGTCGGTGGAGCTGTGAGGGGCCCACGAGGGTGGGGGGCACGCCTACCCCCCTGGGCGCGCCCTCCTGCCTCGTGGCCTCCTTGCTTCTTTCTTGACGTCCACTCCAAGTCTCCTAGATCACGCTTGTTCCAAAGATAACTCTCCCAAAGGTTTCATTCCGTTTGATATTCCATTTCTATGAAACACTGAAATAGGCAAAAAAATAGCAATTCGCACTGGGCCTTTGGTTAGTAGGTTAGTCCCAAAAATAATATAAAAAGGTAAATTAAAGCCCATTAAACATCTAAAACAGATAATATAATAGCATGGAACAATCAAAAATTATAGATACGTTGGAGACGTATCAACCTCACACCCCACAGGATCTACTTGCCGCACCTTGGAACCCCCAACTGCCAACTCACCACTTCACCGGAGCCGCTTCAGCGACTGGCTTGTCCACCGCTCTAGATCTCCTTGACCGCCATCATGGTTCACCGCACCGGATCTGCTTCACCGGCACCCTCGTCCACCACAGTGTAGGCCCTTCACTGACTCCCTCGTCCGCCCCATTGCTGGCCCTTCATACAAGCCCTCATTCGCCGCAACACATCCTCCTCACCGAAAGCACTGTACATCATGCCGGATGTGCTTCACCGACGCCTTCGTCCCGTGCATCGTACCTGCTCCATGGATGCCATATTCAACTCTACCGGCCCTGCTTTACTGACACTGCAGCCTCATCAGGTTATTTTTATTTGTACTCCTTTAGTTTTTCTCTTCTTTATCATGGAACTGTTCACTTACCATAGATGAGCTTTCTTGTATGTCGACAGGCACCGGAACCGAAGCACCGGAGCCGCTTCAGCAATGGCGACAGCCGGCCAAAACTCAACCGCAACACGAGCACCATCGAAGATACTTAGCTATCAAGTATGACAACGATACACATACGCCGCCAAGAATCAGGTACTATTATCCAACGGCCGGCCCCTACATTCACTTTCTTAGCATAAGAACCGCACCTTTGAATTTCTTCAGGGAATCATTCAATTTTTCATGAGACGTGTTATTCTGCTTGCACCTGTAGGGCCATACTTCTGGCAGTGAACAAGTTACATCTACTAAATTACAAACCAGTGCAGATATAGTTACAATGCTTTTGTTTTGTCCTAAGTATATATTACTGTACTTCCTAGATATCACTGCCTACTATTTTACTTCTTGCATGCTATATTTATGATAATGGTGTTCTTCTGATGCCACCTGTTGGTTCCATCAGACTGCTTCATGTTCTCTATGCTCAATTACACATCAGCAAACTAGCATGTGGTTCTGCTGCTTTTTGTTTGGTTTACCCTACATTTTCTGATGTTAGCTATTACATCACTGCTCTGAGCCTCTGTTCATTACTTTTTTTGTGCATTCCTGATGTTCCCAAGTTACATGACTAATTTGATGTTTCTATTAATTATGGAGCAGCCAACCCCATCAAGCAAAATATTTGTTCTTTTGGGGATGGCACCTCGAACAAGCATAAAAATAGAGTGAAGCACATATATTGTCGTGTAAGCACACACCCTTCTTGCATTAGTTTAGATGAACCACTGACGATAAGTTCGAACCAGTGCATGCGACTAAAACTAATTTTACCTAAATAGAGGGTGCAGAGGAAACTACAACAACTAGACTTGTATCCACGGGATGCCGATGATATCTTGAAAGAACATGGCAACAGCAGCGAGGCTTCATAGCAACATATGGTAAGCCAGTGTGTCTTAGTACATCTGAAATGTAATGCGTGTGGGCTGCTTTCTTGGCTTGTGCCCTCAACCTGTAATCCTATAGAATTGCAAATAGTTTAGTTGTCTGCTTTGCTGTATTGCTTGATTCGAATGCTTGTTTGTTACCTGTTAGGCTATACCCGAGTTGGCCAATATGTCAGCAGTTCCTGATGTACTATCATAAATAAATGCATGCCTAGTTCATTAATTTGACTCCTTAACTTTTCCTATGAACTTCATCACAAGACTGTCTTCGTAGTTTATATGAGGCCACACTGTTAAGTGCCTTCTCAGATTATTTCAATTGCTTAGATGCCTTGGAAACTTAAATATAGTGATACACTCCCTTTCAACTAAGGATATCAACTGGGTCCAGTTTAATCCCGATTAAAGTCCACTAGTGGTATGATAGTTTAAAAGATTTTTTGTTTTTTGAGGAAAATGAACTAGCGAGCTAGCAAAAACTAACTAGATGGGACTCGCGAATGCCGTTTATTTGCCACTTACATCCCTAGTTTCATCTTACCATTTTAATTTCTTTTCGGCTGATGCTGCTTCAAACCATTTAAATATAGCTTGCCATGCTCGCCAATAATTCGTATGTCGTTTACCATGTAAGCTTACAACCTAGAACATGCGATATCTATCTCTTACTTATGTCCAGCAGAAACCTTTCAGGATGTCGTTCACACTAGGACATAATGTACAACCCCAGAATCTATTTGTGGGAGCATTGCACCATCCATGTTACCAGATGGTAGAAGTTCAGAGGAAACACCACCGGAGAGCAGTCTGATCACAGATATTATAGTTCTTGAGGCTCTACTAGAGGCAGAAAGAGATGGTGTGGCTGCCATGAATGAGGTAATCTTGATCTTGAGGCTGCAAATTATGCAATTAGTTGCACGCATTATGCAAGCGACCCAAGAATTGGAGGAAGTAAGAATGTTGCATTTGAAGACGGAGGAGGTCCTGCTGCTTTTGCTATTTGAAGCCTAGGGTAATCCCAGTTCTTCTTAGATACTAGTTGAAATTGTCATTAGATTAGTATACTTGCATGTTGTGTCATGTCTCTGAATGGATTATGTTGTAAGACCCCCTATGGTGTCCATGTGTTGTAACAATCTGAATTTTTTAGGCGAGGTAATCCTCAGCACTTGTATGATTGACATAAGGTGAACTATTTTTCGTGTGAGCATATTGTATTGGATGAAATAACTGTTTGACTCAAAGTGTAAAAAACCTACTAAATTCGAAGATCACAGCATTTCTAAATCATATTCATATATAAAGGTGGAATAAATATTTCTCGTGGTTTTGAAGAAATAAATAACAAAACATAGAATGATGTATGGATATTCGTAATCGAATACAAATTGGATTTGAATTTAGTTGTCAGGGCCCAGGGTAAACGTGAAAGCTAATTCTCCCAAATTTTCAACAAAGCGGCAAAACACCCATTATCATTTGTCGGATGCCTGAAGCAAGTTTTTATGAGATGGAAATTATTGTCTACCCCTGACACTTCACATCCTAATCGACCTGATTTCCACTGCTGTTGATATGGGTAGGCTAGTAACTTCAATCAGGCGTGACACAACCGCCTCTAAGACCATTCAGACAAGGTGGGCGCCAAACGTGGGTGGCAAAACACATTTGATTCAAGCTTGTCCTAAAGACATGTGTCTCTCCCTCCATTCACTACTGCAGGATGCTGCTAACGCGACACTACGATCAGAGACCCTTCAATGAAACTGTGTGCGATGCCATAATCACAAACGATGGTGTAAAAACCTTCAAAAAAGGTGCAAAACATTTGCGATGGAGGATGCATAAAACACGGTTCAGATTTTAGTTGCGTGTGCGATGCAGGGCATACGGTTTAGCTCAATTAACTGTTTGGGATGATGAGGAACAAAAGAAATGGGCAGCCAGATGAAGGTGTGTGTGATATACATCATATGGTTCACTCGGATGAATTGTTTGTGATTAGGCAACACAAAAGAAATGGTCAGCCAGATCAAGGTGTGTGCGATATACGGCATGCGGTTCACTTGGATGAACTGTTTGCGTTGAGACATGAGAACAGAAACGGTTCAACTTAACAAGATGTGTGTGATACAAAACAAACAGGTCTGTAATCAGAAACGTGTGTGAAGACCGATAACAACACAGATGATTACTGCTAACAAGCCGTGTGTGTTGTGAGCAAACGATTGCTGGTATACAATTGTGAGTGATTGATGAAAACATCACCGACGGATTCCATTGTTTAGTCTGTGTGCGATGTGATTTTCTTTGTCTGCACAACATCTACGCTCTGTCTACAGAGCATCAACATATATAGTTAAAAAGACAGCATTGCATAACCAAAGTAAGCATACAATTACACAAGTGACTACACACATAACATTTCCACACACCAAAGTAAGAAATTACATGCATACTAAAGTAGGAGAAACGAGGACCTAATCATCTACTTATTGTTGCGACGACGCTTGCCATTGCTCTGCTTCCGGTTGGATCGCTGGCCGTTTTGGGGAAGGAGGCACTTCCTCATGTCAACGATCCGCCTCTACATGTCGTAGCTCGTGTACGCCTACTTGGCCGCGTGCACGACTGATACATCTCCAACATATCTATATTTTTTTATGTATTCATGCCATGTTTATAATATTTTTACATGATTTTGGTCTGATTTGGTTAGAACTAACCCGGACTGACGCTGTTTTCAGCAGAATTACCGTGGTGTTTTTTTTGTCCAGAAATAAAAGTTCTCGGAATGCGCTAAAAATCAACGGAGATTTTTTATGGAAAATATAAAAATACTGGAACGAAGAGTTACCGGAGGGGAGTCCTGTGGGCCCCACGAGGGTGGAGGGGGCGCCCACCCCCTGGGGTGCGCCCCTGTGCCTTGTGGACTCTCTGTTGGGGCCCCTGACTTGTTCTCGACGCCAACCTCTCCTATAAATCCCCAAACCTCCAGAAAATAACCTAGATCGGGAGTTCCTCCGCCGCAAGCCTCTATAGCCACCAAAAACCAATCGGGACCCTTTCCGGCACCTTGCCAGAGGGGGGAATCATCACTGGTGGCCATCTTCATCATCCCGGCGCTCTCCATGATGAGGAGGGAGTAGTTCACCCTCGGGGATGAGGGTATGTACCAGTCGCTATGTGTTTGATCTCTCTTTGTCTCACGTGTTCTTGATGTGGTACGATCTTGATGTAACACGATCTTTGCTACTATAGTTGGATCTTATGATGTTTCTCCCCCTCTATCTCCTTGTGATGAATTGAGTTTTTCCCTTTGAAGTTATCTTATCGGATTGAGTCTTTAAGGATTTGAGAACACTTGATGTATGTCTTGCGTGGGATACATGTGGTGACAAAATGGGGTATTCTATTGATTCACTTGATGTATGTTCTGGTGATCAACTTGCGGGTTATGTGACCTTGGGAATCTATGCATAGGGGTTGGCACATGTTTTTGTCTTGACTATCCGGTAGAAACTTTGGGGCACTCTTTGAAGCTCTTTTTGTTGGTTGAATAGATGAATCTGAGATTGTGTGATGCATATCATATAATGATACCCGCAGATACTTCAGGTGACATTGGGGTATCTGTTGGAAATATGCCCTAGAGGCAATAATAAAATGGTTATTATTATATTTCCTTGTTCATGATAATTGTCTATTGTTCATGCTATAATTGTGTTATCCGGAAATCGTAATAAGTGAATACATAGACCACAACATGTCCCTAGTGAGCCTCTAGTTGACTAGCTCGTTGATCAAAAGATAGTCATGGTTTCCTGACTATGGGCATTAGATGTCATTGATAACGGGATCACATCATTAGGAGCATGATGTGATGGACAAGACCCAATCCTAAGCATAGCTCAAAGATCATGTAGTTAGTTTGCTAGAGCTTTTCCGAATGTCAAGTATCATTTCCTTAGACCATGAGATTGTGCAACTCCCGAATACCGTAGGAGTGCTTTGGGTGTGCCAAACGTCACAACGTAACTGGGTGACTATAAAGGTGCACTACTGGTATCTCCGAAAGTGTCTGTTGGGTTGGCACGAATCGAGACTGGGATTTGTCACTCCGTATGACGGAGAGGTATCTCTGGGCCCACTCGGTAATGCATCATCATAATGAGCTCAATGTGACCAAGTGGTTGATCACAGGATCATGCATTGCGGTACGAGTAAAGTGACTTGCCGATAACGAGATTGAACGAGGTATTGGGATACCGACGATCGAGTCTCGAGTGAGTAACGTACCGATTGACAAAGGGAATTGTATATCGGATTGATTGAATCCTCGACATCGTGGTTCATCCGATGAGATCATCGAGGAGCATGTGGGAGCCAACATGGGTATCCAGATCCCGCTGTTGGTTATTGACCGGAGAGTCGTCTCGGTCATGTCTGCGTGTCTCCCGAACCCGTAGGGTCTACACACTTAAGGTTCGGTGATGCTAGGGTTGATGAGATATTAGTGTGCGGTAACCCGAAAGTTGTTCGGAGTCCCGGATGAGATAGCGGATGTCACGAGGTGTTCCGTAATGGTCCGGAGGTGAAGAATTATATATAGGAAGTCCAGTTTCGGCAATCGGGAAAGTTTCGGGGGTCACCGGTATTGTACCGGGACCACCGGAAGGGTCCCGAGGGTCCACCAGGTGGGGCCACCTATCCCGAAGGGCCCCATGGGCTGAAGTGGGGAAGGGAACCAGCCCCTGGTGGGCTGGTGCGCCCACCTTGGGCCTCCCCCTGTGCCTAGGGTTGGAAACCCTAGGGGTGGGGGTGCCCCACTTGGCTTGGGGGGCAAGCCACCCCCCTTGGCCGCCACCCCCCCCTTGAGATCCAATCTCTAGGGCCGGCGCCCCCCTAGAGGCCCTATATATAGTGGGGGGGAGGGAGGGCAGCTGCACCAAGTCCCTGGCCCCTCCCTCTCCCCTCGTAACACCTCTCTCTCGTTGGAGCTTGGCGAAGCCCTGCCGAGATCACCGCTGCTTCCACCACCACGTCGTTGTGCTGCTGGATCTCCATCAACATCTCCTTCCCCCTTGATGGATCAAGAAGGAGGAGACGTCTTCCCAACCATACGTGTGTTGAACGCGGAGGTGCCGTCCGTTCGGCGCTAGGTCATCGGTGATTTGGATCACGACGAGTACGACTCCATCAACCCCATTCTCTTGAACGCTTCCGCTCGCGATCTACAAGGGTATGTAGATGCACTCCCCTTTCCCTCGTTGCTAGATAACTCCATAGATTGATCTTGGTGATGCGTAGAAAATTTTAAATTCTGCTACGTTCCCCAACAGTATCTATGTGACATTAGGGTTTTGGTTGATTTGTGTCTTAAGGTGTTATCTTACTACGAACTCTAGGGCTGTTTGTGACACTTATAGGAATAGCCCAATGGATTGATTGGAAAGAATAACTTTGAGGTGGTTTTTCGTACCCTACAATAATATCTTCGTTTGTTCTCCGCTATTAGTGACTTTGGAGTGACTCTTTGTTGCATGTTGAGGGATAGTTATATGATCTAATTATGTTATCCTTGTTGATAGAACTTGCACTAGTGAAAGTATGAACCCTATGCCTTGTTTCAACACATTGCAATACCATTTTCGCTCACTTTTATCATTAGTTACCTTGCTGTTTTTATATTTTCAGATTACAAAAACCTATATCTACCATCCGTATTGCACTTGTATCACCATCTCTTTGCCGAACTAGGGCACCTATACAATTTACCATTGTATTGGTTGTGTTGGGGACACAAGAGACTCTTTGTTATTTGGTTGCATGGTTGCTTGAGAGAGACCATCTTCATCCTATGCCTCCCACGGATTGATAAACCTTAGGACATCCACTTGAGGGAAATTTTCTATTGTCCTACAAACCTCTGCACTTGGAGGCCCAACGACGTCTACAAGAAGAAGGTTGTATAGTAGACATCAACGACGTGAGCTTTGTCAAGTTTCTCCATCGTCCAGGCCGAGTGCCAGGCACGCTTGTCCTTGTTGCACGAATCCTTCATGTCTCATGCTCCTTGCTGCCCCAGATCTTGTATTGGGCCTGGATGTCAACAAGATTCTAGCAGGCGATGCCCGAATTCTCGAGCGCCTTTACATCGTTGGTGATGTCAACCGTAGCGAACATGTTGTGGGGGCTGTTGACAAACCTGGCAAAACTCTCGCAAGGCCTTGTGGCCAGGCAGTAGTGGTAGACGAGGACGTGGTGGCACATGCACATCTGGGCGACGGCGACCTTGGGACGAGACTCGGCACGAGCACGGGTGTACTCAAGGTCAAACCCGACCACCTTGTACTTCTCCTCGGCAAGCAACAGCTCCATGATATGGATGGAGTGCTCCACCTAGACCGGGGCGTTGGTGTACACCACCGATAGGTCCATGAACCTTTTGTGGGTGTCCACCACGGCACGCATGGTAAACTGTTGCTCGTCGTCGGCAGCTGCTTGGAGCGCCATTTGGAGCCACACAGGATACCCTCTAAGAATTTCTCATGGTGGGTGTGCTTCTTGCAATGGTGGGGCGCGATCGAAAGGTTGGCCGCTGTAATAAATGGGGGGCGGCCGGCCTGTAATCGTCACGTCTTGTCACGACGTTCATAGCGGAGGATTCCAGTGCATGATTGACAACACCGCACCGCATCCATGGGCTCGAAGAGGCGCCAAATGTATCATCGGTGAGCCTGTTCCCGCGCTACCGCGCAGTTTACCACGCAAGGTTCCCGCAAGGCTAGTTTGGCCATGCGTCGGCTAAAAGAGGGACAAATCATGGGCGTTTATTGGCAAAAAGCTTTGTAAAATGAAGTGTGTGGAATGACTTCGGTCATAAGTTTACCCATGGGTGATAAGGTCAAAGTTACACAGAAGGGTGATGATGGACACTGAAGTGCGATAATTAATTCTATGCTCTACAGGGGACATGGTGGAAGAAACCAACTGTGTGCAATAATGTCGAAGATTGCAGTCAAGTAAGCTATACAAATCGTGTGCTGTGAGATCGACAAGGTAAAAAGATTCGAGAATGGTTAATAAAATCTAAGACCATTGCATATTAATATCAACATAGTTCTACCAATATACGAGTCTCATACGATGCCATTTCAATGATTGTACCACAAAAGCTCGAAATATTACAAGGTTCAAATTCCAGAGTTATATGGCTCAAATTCAAAGATTACAAGGTTCAAACTGATATTAGAAATGAAATTGAGCTCATCAGCTGCAAACGCTCACGCTGATCCGCTGAACATGGATATCAAAGAGGTTCAAACTAATATTACCACTTTTATGTCTGGTTTCGAAACTCACAATTTTTGGAAGGGGTCATCCACTGGGAAGTCATGTATGGGGTTGACATGATCACTTCCCATTACTCTGTCATCTGAAGTTCCAAAATGAAATTTAGCATTTTTGGAGCCTATTCCATTCTGCCGCAGGCACCGACGCTGATCAACAAACCATTCATTTTTGCGAAATAAATGTAGGGAAAACCTCATTTCCTTCAGCACCCTTGCTCTGAGAACAAAGAACATGGCGAATATAATCTCCGGTAAGGTCCCTCGGTAGGAGTTCAAAGTAATTTCTGAGAGATGCAGATCTAGGCATTCGACATGATTGTTATATTGTATCACATTATCCACCACTGGGCCTAATCTTATCTGTAAAAGAATAAAACATGTTAGTGCCTACATGTAGTTTTGAACATTACTACAACCCTATTTGGTTTGCAGGATTTGTAAAATGCACTAACATGCCATCTTCGATCTGACATGATTAACATAGGCATTTGATTACATTCTAGAAAAATGTAGCCTTCTTCACAAGAGGTTGGAGTGGATGAAAAGTTCCCTAAGAAAACTAGTACAGATGAATCCAAAGGAGAAATGCTTATTGATTGTAACCATATGGATCAAGCAACCAATATGGGGGTGGAACATGTATGTACTAAAATCCTCCAAAAGAATCCTTCAAAAATCGTAGCACATTGTCATTATAAACTTGGAAAAAGGTGTCACAAATTGAACTCCCTTATGGTTAACATTTAACAGGAAAGGAACATCACCTCGATATATAGCTTCTCCAGGCACGAAAAGCATCTCAAGAAACTGACAACTTGCTCCAGTTTGGGGCCGATAGATTCTAGTGCCAAGACCTTCACTGTGTGCGGTTTCAAGGTCAAGCTTGTCGGAATCATTTTCTGAATGATAGACGAACAAACATCTTCAAAATTAGAAATAATGTTAATTTGTAGAAGGAGAGGTAGAAGGCGGCTGTTCTACCTAAACGGGTGTGGATCCAATAACAAGTTCGGAGTATTTGTCATACGAGTAGCCCACCACTGTCAATTTCAGCGTAGAAATGACATTGATTCTTGTTGGACCTTCTTGATCAACTACAAGTAATCTCTCAAGTGCAGGTGTGTCCTCAATGACCATACCATGGTGCACATCTTGTGATGCCTTCCTGCCACACCAGCAACACACATAAATAGTCAGGAGAGTCATGTAGGTGATGTGGAAGGTACTCAACCCATTGATCGCCTGAAGACGAAGGTACTCGAGTGCAATACAGCCACGGAGCAGGCGCTCCATGTCACTGTTTGAGAGGCAGACGACAACGAGCTCGAGGTGCTTCGGTCGTGGTAGAATAAGAGCGGGTGTGTCATTAGGGGAGGAATGCCAGTTCCTGAACTTGGCCACGCGTAGTGTAGGTGCGAGGCGGAGTGCAGACGTTGGCAGCGACCGCATATGCCCATCATCAAAAGTGAGCTCCTCGAGCTGGTCTAGGGCGGGGGATCAGAACCAGTCATCAAGCTTGGCTCAGTCCTTGCCATTAGAGCGAAACTTGCCCATTCTACGGCCTCTGGTTGGGCCAAGGTGACTGCCGAGGATCTTGGAGAACGCATGCAAGCTTTTTTGGTAGCCATGGAAGAGCTCGTGGGAGTCGATGAGGTCAAGAGGGCTAGAGTTCCATAGGGGGCGCCACTATCGGGAAAGGACGGTTCTCCGTGTCCCATATTTGATTGGGAGGAGGGAGATGATGACTGTCAACATATCATCGGGGAGGCTGCTGATGAAGTCTATGCCTGCTGGAGTCGCTTGCGGTTCTAGCTCGCCCCGCCTCCGCTTGTTGGCAGCCCCGTTCTCTACCTCCGAAGTCTCCTTGTCAGCGGCGCTTTCTGATAGAAATGGGAGTATAGTGAATATTTAGTTAAAACAGGGCAATAGAAAAGTGTATTCGTAACTAGAAGTTATTAGGTAGGAATATAGTAAGAAAAGGGAATAACAATTGGTTGCTTAAATACTACACAATTCATTTGACATTGCTGGGTAAGTCAACATGCAGATAGTTGAAAAGAAAAGTTACTTCGAACAAAGTCTGGACGGATGATTTTGTCGGGGAAGTTAGCATATATCTCATGACCAGGCCCTTTATGTGCAGTGCAATTTTAGTGCCAACTTTCAGTACATAAAACTTAGAAATTTCATTCCAAAAGCCAGTGCCAAAATAGGAGTCACCACGTTCATCAAGTCTTACAGTAGCAACGATTGTAAATCCATGGTTTGTATGCAGTATGACATCCGTGCAGTCTTGATCTATGTAAAGGGAAAGATTGTGCACTACATAATCTTTTGCATAGCAAGGGATGCGCTACAGAAAATGGTAGGATTGTTAAACAAAATATGGTAACATGCAAATATGGGCCCAAATTGAAAGAACTGTACAGCAGTTGAAATCAAAGGACAAAAATCTATAATTAAACAGATAGGGCAAACATGATGTCATGGAAATATGAGAGTAACTGAAAGAACAATACATCATTAATTTGCCTAATATAGAAAGAAGAGGGGGGAAATCCCCTTTGACGTATATGGTGCATGTGGCACCTTTTATCCAAATGTAGCAATATTTAGAATATGTTCAGGAAAGTAGGCCATGCCAACCGATTTAGGGTGACACTGAACATACCGCGTGGGTCCTCAAGTGATGTGGTACAATGATATGGAATCTCTGGCAAAGGTCGCAAAGTCCTGATGTGTCGACGCACTATACATTCTATGAATGAAAGAAAATCCTCAAATCAGCTCGAATAAAAATGAATTCACGGTGATTTCCGCCGGGTGATTAAAGGAGGCAGATGAACTGGTATAAGATATGAGATAATATCTCATTAAATTAGGTACCTTGTCATCCATGAGAAAGAACCCTCAGTACGGCAGATTCCCCAACCGAGCGGAGCTAGGTCGACCGCGAGCGCGTCGAGAAAGTCGGGCGATAGGCGGCGGCAAGCGGAAGTGAAGAAATGCGGTGGGCTTTGCCAGCAGCCTGGCGGCGGCGGCAGGCAGCGAGCTAAGTGTTTACCGCCGCGATAGGTGGTGCCATGGCATAGACGCAGAGGAGCTTGTGCAGGTGTGAATGGGGACCAGAGGGGGTGGCGGGCGGGTGAGGTTTTGTGTGACATGCGGATGGTGAGGGTTTTCTTTTTTCGTTTTTGAATTGGGTGGTGGGGGTTTTCTGTCCCACGAAGAATTTTTGAGGCGACGGTTTGCTAAAGCGAACTGTGTGTGATTGACCTAACAGGCAAAATGAAAGTCATTGCACATGGTTCCAATTTTGGGAACCATGTGTGATTAACATACGACCTCCGTCCTAGCTTATTGGTCCCCCTTTGTAATTTCTACCAAACTTTGACCAAATGTCGGGGGTTGGGTGCGACATATGCCAAAGGATGGCTTATCATGGTGAGGGCGAGTAGAACGTCAATGGTGCCTGGAAACGGGATGAGGCGTAGACATGCACGCTGGCGAATCTTACCCAGATTCAGGGCTCTCCGGGGAGATAACACCCTTACTGCTGCTCTGCGGGGTCTCCGCATGATCACTACGGCAAAGTGTTTACACGATTGCTCCTTGAGCTGTTTTCTAGAGGCAGGAGAGGGCAAGGCTAGCTCTCTCCTCCCTATATGATCTGGTATAGAGCTAATGGATTCCCACCCTTTGCATGGGTGCCCTGAGGGGTTTATATAGGCCTACCCCCCAGGGGTACAACGGTAATACGGCTGGGCGCGGGCCCAGCGTCAGCGCCTCCGGCCTCCGTCTTCTCCGCCGACTGCTGGGGCCCGCCGACTGGTGGGCCCCGCCGAATGGCTAGGTACGGAGCCGACAGGCCGCGTCCTCCGCGGGCGGGTCTTGCCGGCTGCTGATTACTGTAGCCCTGCTTCTAATGACGCAGGCTTCGTCATGGAGTCGTGGCAACAGCCCCGCCGCCTGGCGGGCGATCACTATTGCCACTCTCCATCACATCTGGTTAATGGCGCGTGGGCCCCGGGGGAGGAGCCGGCCGACTCTCGGGGGCCGACTCCTGACGGGTCCGACTTGCGGTGCACTTACCATCTCCTGGGGTCCCACTGGCTGGTGGGACCCGCCGCCCTAGGGTCGTACAAACAAGCCGTCGTGGGCGCAGGATTCGGTCCTTCGGTGCTGACGTCAGGGCTGGCACGGCAACAGTGCCACACCGCATGGAGATCTCCTCAGTACGGCGTACTGTGACCATGCTTGCCTTTGGAAAGGGGTGGGAGTAGTCTTCACTGTAGCCACTCCCCTGTCCTGTCCCTCTTGATGAGGACATGGGGTTTTGCTGGAATCGTGGGCCGACTCCCCAAGGCCGGCTTCTCTGGAAGTCGCCATTCAAGAGTCGGCTTATCTGAAGTCGTCCCCGGGAGTCGGCCGTGAGTGGACAGTCGGTCGCCTTGCCGCCGACTTCTCAGAAGGCGGCTCTTCGTCCTGGGGTCTTGAGGGGCGCAGCCTGCCCCGATGTCTTGAAAGGTTCTGGGGCTCGGGTTAGCCTACCCATGGCCCATTACTCCGACAGTAGTCCCCGAAGCTGGTGAGGCGCCGCAGACGATCGGCCGAGAAGCCTCAGCAGTTTCTCTTTTCGGGTGCTCGACACATGGTTCTCGCTTGATTTCCGCCGGGCCGACTAGAAGGAGTCGGACTCGCCCAACTCTGACTTGCATAGCATTTCGAACGTCATGGCGGGATCCAAGTAGTGTGTTGGCTAAGCCTCCAGGCCGCTGCCCGCTCCGGGCCTGTCACGTGGCAATGCGCGGCCGGGCCAGTCTGCCAGCCTACGTGCGTGATGGGACAGGCCCGTAGGCGGGGCCCGCCACTACCGTGCCTCGGCGCCCGAGCGGATCCGCTGTGGCCCAGGTGGACGGTTGGGATTTGAGGGAGTCCTGGATTAGGGGGTGTTCGGATAGACGAACTATACCTTCAGCCGGACTCCTGGACTATGAAGATACAAGATTGAAGACTCTGTCCCGTGTCTGGAAGGGACTTTCCTCGGCGTGGAAGGCAAGCTTGGCGATACGGATGTACAGATCTCCTACCATTGTAACCGACTCTATGTAACCCTAACCCTATCCGGTGTCTATATAAACCGGAGGGTTTTAGTCCGTAGGACAACATACACATCAACAATCATACCATAGGCTAGCTTCTAGGGTTTAGCCTCTCTGATCTCGTGGTAGATCTACTCTTGTACTACCCATACCATCAATATTAATCAAGCAGGATGTAGGGTTTTACCTCCATCAAGAGGGCCCGAACCTGGGTAAAACTTCGTGTCCCTTGCCTCCTATTACCAACCGGCCTAGACGCACAGTTCGGGACCCCCTACCCGAGATCCGCCGGTTTTGACACCGACATTGGTGCTTTCATTGAGAGTTCCTCTGTGCCGTCGCCGTCAGGCCCGATGGCTCCTACGATCATCAATGCGATGCAGTCCAGGGTGAGACCTTCCTCCCCGGACAGATCTTCATCTTTGGCGGCTTCGCACTGCGGGCCAATTCACTTGGCCATCTAGAGCAGATCGAAAGCTACGCCCCTGGCCGTCAGGTCAGATTTGGAAGTTTAAACTACACGGTTGACATCCGCGGGGACTTGATCTTTGACGGATTCGAACCACTACCGAGCGTGCCGCACTGTCACGACGGGCATGATCTAGCTCTGCCGCCGAACTGTGCCCTGGAGGCCGCACCCGCATCGGCTCCGACCCTTAGTTCGGAGCCGACTGCACCGATCGAGGATGGGCGGTTGGACGCGACCTGGGGGGCTGCGATCCAAACGGCGATTGAGCCGAACACCAGCCCCGTACTCTGCGAGGCTCATGACTCCAAGGAGCCAGACTCCTCTCCGGACTCCGAACCCTCCACGCCCCTGCCAGTCAAATCCGATTAGGTGCCGATCATGGAGTTCACTGCCGCAGACATCTTTCAGCACTTGCCTTTCGGCGATATCCTGAAGTCACTAAAGTCTCTCTCTTTATCACGAGAGCCCTGGCCGGACTACGGTCAGCAAGGTTGGGGTACGGACGATGAGGAAATTCAAAACCCACCCACCACCCACTTCGTAGCCATGAATTTCCAGAGGGATTCAAACCCGTAAACATAGAGGCATACGACGGAACAACAGACCCCGGGGTTTGGATTGAGGACTATATCCTTCATATCCATATGGCTCGAGGAGATGATCTCCAGGCCATCAAATATTTACCCCTCAAGCTCAAAGGGCCAGCTCGTCACTGGCTCAAAGGCCTCTCCGAAAGCTCCATTGGAAGTTGGGAAGAGCTCGAAGACGCCTTTCGGGCAAATTTTCAAGGGACTTATGTCCGACCTCCGGAAGCGGATGATCTGAGTCACATAACTCAGCAGCCCGGTGAGTTAGCCTGAAAGCTTTGGAATAGGTTTCTTACTAAAAAGAACCAGATTGTCGACTGTCCGGACGCCGAAGCCTTAGCGGCTTTCAAGCATAGCGTCCGTGAAGAATGGCTCGCCAGACACCTCAGTCAAAATAAGCCGAGAACGATGCGCAGGTGAGGACAACTGGCTAGCCAGATGCAGCACCAGCGACCCCAGTACATCGGAAGTTAGAGATGGAAATAGGAAATCACGGCGCAACAGCAATAACAAACGCCGGAATAAAGAAGACAGCACGAAGGGCACGGTAGTAAATGCCGGATTCAAAAGCTCTCGGCCAGGTCAAAAGCCACCCACTAAAGGCACCAGGGATGAACTGTCCAGCCTCAACAAAATTCTGGACCAAGTATGTCAGATCCACAGTACCCCGGGTAAACCTGCTAATCATACCCACAGAGAATGTTGGGTCTTCAAGCAGTCCGGCAAGCTCAACGCCGTACACAAGAGGGAGGACACACCAACTGAAGACGAGGACGAGCCCCCCAAGCAAGACACGGGGGAACAAAAGAAATTCCCACCAGAAGTCAAAATAGTAAACGTACTACACATGATCAAGGGAAAAAACAATACGGCACCCCCAAGAAAATATACCCAAGTGCCTGTCACCTCGAAGTCCTGCCAATGGTCATCTCAACCGATCACTTTCGACCATCGTGATTACTCAACAAGTATCCGACACGCAGGATGGGCTGCCTTCGTATTAGACCCAGTAATCGGCGGATATCACTTCACAAGGGTCTTGATGGACGGCGGCAGTAGCATAAACCTAATATATCAGGATACAATCCACGGGATGCGGTTAGACCCAACACAAATTCGCCATAGCAATACTACCTTTAAAGGAGTAACGCCAGGCCCAGGGGCTCGTTGTACGGGCTCCCTCCTACTACAAGTTATATTCGACTCCCCTGATAACTTCCGTCGCGAGCATTTAACTTTCCACATCGCTCCGTTTCAAAGTGGCTATCAAGCACTGCTAGGACGCGAAGCTTTCGCTCGCTTTAATGCAATTCCACACTATGCCTCCCTCACACTCAAGATGCCCAGTCCACGTGGCATCATTACAGTGCACGGAGACATCAAGCGCTCTCTGCGCCCTGAAGAGAGTGAGGCTGCCTTGGCAGCCGAGCATTAAAGACGTCCGGACCAGCGATCGAGTCCGGCGCCGCTATTTACACCGAATAAGTGATCACACCCCTATTCGTCAATACAAGGGGCTCAACGCGCGCAGACAAGTGGCAATTTCTTATCATCTTCAATTATACATGGTTTCTTTAAAAACTATCTTTTTGCATGACAACTCTTTCACTTAACTTCCTCTCTTTTACAGATGATCATCGTGCTACGCCCGTCCAGGATACGGCACAACGAAGACACAAGCGCAGACGTGTAGCAGGAACCCGCTCAAAGGATTCTTTTTAGATTAAGACCCTATGTAAACCTTTTTTACTGTCTCTTGTTAATACGTATCCACCGTTGTGAAGGATGCTGACGTCTTGGCATGTGGCCACGCCAGAACAATGCACATACCTGGACACAAGGGGCTTCTTACAAAGGCCATTATTCAGGCCCGGTTTATACCACAAAGACCGAATACCTTAGGGAGTGTTCGGCGTCGCGAGTTTGGCCCTATATGCATCAGCTCCGAATCATTGTCTTTGGTTAAATGTTGGGTTTGCCCGGCTCCTGTGTTTTGGTGCCTTACGTTCCGCTTTACCGGCTAAGGTAGCACTAGGAGAACTACTGCGATTGTGCCCTGGTTCATCCGGACGAGCACCTCAGTAGAGAAAGCCGTAAACTGACTGTCATGATATAGCGTGAGACTGGTCAACCACTTGATGACCTGTGGGAATGTTATAATTCCTCCGCCTTAACGAAGGGCCGTTTTCCGGCCAGGCATATACGCACCCTGAGATCAGGAGAGTGCGGAGCCACCAGGGGCTATCTAGTAGCCCCACTGTCAAACTCCTATGGCTAAGTGAAAGTGTTAAAGCATTATAGTCCGACGGCTGCAATCTTTCACGTTATACACACGTATACATAAACGGCCGCCCAGGAGGCATCATATTACTTTCAGGCAAAAGTATAAAAATAGCCTTGTAAAACTCTATAAAAGCATTTCGCTTACAATGAGATTACATATCACTCAAACATAATATTTTTTGAGCACTGGGTCTCTACCAAACGGGCACCCTCAAGAACTTCTTCAAAGTAGTGCTCAGCAGCCTTTCGACCTATGGCCGAATCCCGCGCTGCAACATTGGTAGCATCCATCTCCACCCAGCCTTGACATGGGCAAAGGCCATCCGTGCACCCTCTATGCACGCCGACCTCTTCATTGCATCAATGCGCGGTATCACATCGAGTAACTGCTGCACCAAGCTGAAATAGCTATTCGGTTTTGACCCTTCCGGCCATAACTGATCCACAACAGACCTCATGGAGAGTCCAGACAACCTATTTAGTTCGGCCCATTCGGCTAATTGGTCAGTCAATGAAAGTGGATGCTCGGGAGTATGGAATTGTCTCCAAAACAGCTGGTCCACTCCACGGTCCGTCTGACCCTGGAAGTACTTGGCCGCATCGGCAGCGCTCGCCGCCAAATCCATATACACATCCTCCGAGCTCCACAGCCGATCCAGGGGGGCATACCGTGGATCTCTGAACTTCCTCCGCAACATAAAGGGTTTCCCAGCTATAATATCCTCGGCTTCCCATAGCTCCTCCTTCTTTGCCCTCATAGCAGAGCGGAGGTCCTTTCTTGTCGCAGCAGCCTTCTCAAGGTTCGATGCCTTCTCCTGGTTTTCCTTTTCAAGAACCCGGCAATGGTCGGCAGCGGCTTTTAATTCTATGGCCATCTTGGCCATCTTGTCTCGTCTCTAACCATGTGCGGCCTTCTTGGCTTGCAACTCTTCGGCCGCCTTTAAAGCAGCCGCATTACCCAACCTCGCTTGTTCCTTGGCTTGGGCAAGTTCTGCTCGCAAGGCTTCAACATTGGCAGCCCCATGTGCAGTCACAACATATTAAAGATACTGGCATCATGCTACTCTTCCTATGTGACGTTCACCAGATAATGACACTTACCCTGTGCCTCGTCAAGCCTCTTGTTAACAAGCTCGATGTTGGCGTCTGCCGCATCCAACTGCCGTTCTAAATGGGCAAAGTCGCTATTCTGGCTAGCCACCGGAGCTTCCATCACCTGCACATCGAGGCAGTATGGTTATTACCTGGGAATATGATCCTCTGTTTGTCGTCGTTTCCGACGACGACCAGAGTCTCACGGGCTACTATCTACACAGGGCACACCTAGTATGTGCAGGACTATCATACATTATTTTACGTACCTCAAACCCTGTCAGTAGACTCATAAAAGCTTTATGCAATCCGCTTTCGGCGGACGAGATTCTCTCCATCACCGTATTCATCAGCACACGGTGTTCATCTGAGATGGCCGCTCGGCCCACCAACTCCCTCAAAACATCCGACCGCACACTAGACGGTGCCGGACTCGTTTGTCTGCTCTCTTCGGGAGCCGGACACTGGGAACTTCGGGGGTCGACAGGATTATCTTCTGGCCTCGCCGAACTCGGAGAGGCCCTCCGTGATGACACTCAGGGTCGCCCACTTCCGGAGCGGAGGAGTCCGGAGGGGGCGTTTCGCTCTCCATCATCTCTGGAAGAAGATCCCCCGAAGACGAGCTCATTTGAGAGGGGCTAAGGCCTGAACTGCAAAGATACATGCAGCGGTTATCTTCTCAGAAGAAAAGACTACATATCTGTACTATTAAGGTATTTTGGGTCACTTACGACTCGTGGGAGAATTGATCCCCTCGCGGAATTTGTGCGGCAACGGCGCCCCCCAAGGTAGGACCCTCTGTGGGAGACTTCTTCCCTCGTTTGGAAGTTTCAGCTTCCGAATCCCCGGGCGCAGTTCTTTTCCTCTTCTGGTCGTCTTCCTTCATGGAGACGCTCGCTCCCTCGGCTAGAATGGGCAGGGTTGAGGGCCCGCGTCCGCCCGTATTACCATCCACAGTATTTTCCTTTAAAGGCTCCAGGCAGGGTGCGGTCTGGAGCATCTTCTCCAATACCGGATTTTCCAAGCCCTCAGGGAGGGGGGCCGAACACCGAATCAACTTCGCCTTTGTTAGCCAGTCCTGGTTAAAAAGCAAACTCTCAGCAATAACTTCGTAACAAAGGAGAGAGTATATTCGGCCGGAAGATGCCTTACCTGTTCGGCGGCGCGGTTGCTACTCAGGCCCGCGTCCTCGGTGATTTCCGGACACTCCACTTGAGGTCCGAAGAACGACTTGTACATCTCCTCGAGCATCAGGCCGAGGAAATTTTGAATGGCGCGCGGTCCCTCGGGATTAAACTCCCACAAGCGAAGAGGCCGGCGTTTGCAAGGCTGGACTTGGCGAACCAGCATAACTTGTGCTACCGCAACCAAACTGAAATCTCCATTAAAGAGATCTTGAATGCGGCTCGGCAGTATAGGCACGTCCTTGGCCGGACCCCAGCTCAATCCTCTGCTAATCCATGACATCAGTTGTGGTGGAGGGCCCGGGTGGAAGACAGGGGCGGCCGCCCACTTGGCACTTCTAGGAGCCGTGATGTAGAACCACTCCTGTTGCCACAATTCAGACACCTCTGGAATGGAACCTTTGGGCCATGCAGCTCCCGTCATCTTGCGTATTGAGGCACCTCCACACTCTGCATGTTGCCCCTCGATCATCTTCGGTTTTACTTCAAAAGTCTTGAGCCATAGGCCAAAGTGAGGGGTAACCCGGAGGAAGGCCTCGCACACAACAATAAATGTCGTGATATGAAGAAAGGAGTCTGGAGCTAGATCATGGAAATCTAGCCCATAGTAAAACATCAAGCCCCTGAAAAAAGGATCCAATGCAAGGCCTAGACCTCGGAGGAAATGGGAGACGAACACGACGCTCTCGTTGGGTTCGGGGGAAGGGACGGCCTGCCCCCGGGGAGGCAGCCGATGCAGAATCTCGGCGGTCAGATATCTGGCCTCCCTCAACTTTTTGACGTCTTCTTCCGTGACGGAAGAAGGCACCCATCGGCCTTGAAGGCTAGATCCGGACATGACTGGAGGTTTGGAGCACCTGACCTGAACTTTGGGCGTTTGAGCTTGAGGTGGGGGAAGGATTCGATTGAGCGTGGGAGGGAAAAATAAAAGGCCTCGTCCCTTTATAAAGAGGGTGGATATCGAGCGTCCTCCCCATGTCCGTTTGGACTTGCCTATGATCTAGGAGTCCTAGAAGCGGTTGGGTTACCCACGCCTGTTTTGATGAGAATCCCGGAATAAGGGGACACGATCTCTGCTTTAACAAGACATGCCAAGGAAACCGCCTCGCATAACGCGCTAAGATGGGACAGTAAAACGGTTCAAATAAAAGCTTGGCCGTGGTGTGATGTCGCACTACGGAATACGTCAGCAGATTAGATTTGTGTAAATATTATTCTCTCTATGGAAAAATGTGGAAACTTATTTTACAGAGCCGGACACTATCTTTGTTCAAAATCTTCTATGAAGTACTTGGAGGAGGAACCCGCCTTGCAATGCCGAAGACAATCTGCGCGTCGGGCTCGTCGTCATTGAAGCCTGGTTCAGGGGCTACTGAGGGAGTCCTGGATTAGGGGGTGTTTGGATAGCCGAACTATACCTTCAGCCGGACTCCTGGACTATGAAGATACAAGATTGAAGACTCCGTCCCATGTCCAGAAGGGACTTTCCTTGGCGTGGAAGGCAAGCTTGGCGATACGGATCTTCAGATCTCCTACCATTGTAACCGACTCTATGTAACCCTAACCCTATCCGGTGTCTATATAAACCGGAGGGTTTTAGTCCGTAGGACAACATACACATCAACAATCATACCATAGGCTAGCTTCTAAGGTTTAGCCTCTCTGATCTCGTGGTAGATCTACTCTTGTACTACCCATATCATCAATATTAATCAAGCAGGACGTAGGGTTTTACCTCCATCGAGAGGGCCCGAACCTGGGTAAAACTTCGTGTCCCTTGCCTCCTGTTACCATCCAGCCTAGACGCACAGTTCGGGACCCCTACCCGAGATCCGCCGGTTTTGACACCGACAGGATTCCCGAGGAGTTACTGCGCGTAGTAACTTTGTCGTGGAAACGTGGGGGTCGTGGGGCCATGGGCGCAGTGAATCCCACGACCGCCCCCTCGGCTTCGCAGCCCATGAGGCTATAAGTAGGGGGAGGAGGGGGGCACGGCAGAGCATGCGCGCCCCTCCTTCCCACTACTCCTTGCTCTTCTCCTTCTTCTTCTTCTTCCTCGCCCCGCCGTGCGCCCAAGCTCTGACGAACGTCGCAGCGATCAGCTCACGATGAGTTCTTCTTCTGCCGCCGCGCCTCCCTCGGTGCGTTCCGGCACCTGGGACGGCTCAGAAGTTCACGACGGCCACATCGAGTTCCTTCGCAAGACTCGTTGGCTCCTCGGCGAGGACTACGTGCGGGTGCGGCTTGCGCCGAGGGAGGATATTTCCCCAGCGCCGGAGGAGGGCGAGCGGGTCATCTTCCACTCGCACTGCCTGCGCGGATTGAGGCTGCCAGCGAGCAGCTTCTTCCGCTCTTTTCTGGAGTTCTACGGCCTCCAGCCGCACCACCTCACGCCCAACACGGTGGTGCTGCTGTCCGCCTTTGTGGCCTTGTGCGAAGGCTTCCTTGGAGTCCTCCCCCCCCCTCGAGCTCTGGGGGGGAGTTCTTCTACTGCAAGCTCGGCACCCAGGCTGCAGGCGTGCCGGCTCAATGCGGCGCGTTCATCGCCGGGCAGAGATCGGGAGCCAACAACCCCTTCCCCACCATCAAGCTGATAAAGTCGGTGAAGATGTGGCAGCGATCATACTTCTACGTGAAGAGCGTCTTCGCGGGGGGCGATTGGGTCAACCTGCCGGCTTTCGAAGTCGGCCCGCCGGCTGGGAGACTGCCCAACTGGTCGTATCGGGCCAAGTCGCTGAAGCTTGCGGGAGCCGGCGCCGTCACACGACTCCGAGTGCTGACACAGTCGGAGGGCCTGACTGATCCGGACCTGCTAGCCGCCTTCATGGCGCGCCGAGTTCTCCCGCTCCAAAGCCGCCCCCACATGATATTCCAAATGAGCGGGCGCCGTGACCCGAGTCGGATGTGCACCAAGGACATCCCTCACGAGGAGGTGGCCTACATGGTGAACTACCTCTCGGACAGCAAGCTGCTGGAGGACTGGCGATTCGGCAAGGAGTCGTACTCCCGCGCAAACCCCCCACCTACAGTGAGTTGCCCTTTCTTTCTTTCTTCGGGTTGTCTTCTTTCTTGCTGAGTCTGTTTTGTGCGACCAGACCAGTCGGCTTTGGTCAGAATCCCCTCCTCCATTCACCAGCCGGCACCTCGGGGCCGGCCCGCGAGTTCCTTGCCGATCGGGCGGAGAGCGACGTCGACGACCCCGATCTAGGGGCGGCGGCTTTGGAAGACGACGCCGAAGGAGGAAGCGGCCCGCGGCTCGGGGCCAGTCTAGAGGACTGGCCTGACGATGAGGAGGAGGTCGCCCCCCGCCCCCGGCCAGGAGCCAGCCATCTCGGCGCGGGCTCTTCTGCCGCGCCAGGTGCTCCAGGCGGCGGGAAGAAGCGCAGGGCCATGCCGACTTTGTTCAGCAGTCGGCCGAAGAAGCCCAAGAGTTCGGCTGCGGTGACCCGGCGGGACGAGGCGGCTGCAAAGGCCATCCGCTTCCGTAAGGAAGTGAAGAAGCCGCCACTGGTCTCCACGTGAGTATTCCGTCTTGACGCTTTATTATTTCTCTGTAGCTTTGTCTAAGTCTTTTACTTGCTTCCCTCACTTCAGGGCTCCCCTCACTCTTGAGAGGGTTGCCGCCAGCTCCGTCATGGGGTCAGCGGAGACGTCCGCCACCACTCGGCGGATTGACCCCACTGCTGACCTCCAGGAGGCGACGGAGCGGAATGCACAGGAGAAGCGCAACGAGGAAGAGGCCGCCCGCCTAGAGAAGGTGGAGGCCAATAAGGCGGAGGCCTCCGACAAGAAGAAACTGGCGGAGGCCGAAGCCATCGCCGCGACGAAGCAGGAGGCTGAGGAGGCCGCGCACCGCCAATCGGCGGTGTTCGTCACCCCGCTGAACTCTGCGCCGCCGCCTCCAGAGTTCACGGGGCAGACTGGGGAAGCCGGCCGTGAGAACCCCGTCATGGAGAAGGAAGGCGGCGGCTCCTCCACGCCGGATGTGATCGCCCCGCCGCCACCTCCGCCGCCGACTGGGAGCGCGCAAGGAGAACAGCCGGCGGATCCGCCGGTGCCACCGACTGAAGACGAGGCTGTGGCGAGGCTACTCCTTCAAGTCGGCTCGCCAATGCGCCTCCGTCTTGAGAAGGCGACTTCGGCGCCACGCCCCCTGGAGACCGGCACCGCCAGCTCGGCGATCCCAGACGCCAAAGCGACGAACGCCGCACCCATTGGGTGGGTGCGAGGAGGCGGCACACGGCTGCTGAACCAGGCGCTTCTGGACGTCCAAACAAAGCTTCGAGCTGAGGGCGACGCCATCCAGAACTGCACCAAGGCGTACCTGGCATCGCGGGCAGCCATCCGGGTATGTTTTCTCTTCGGTCCTTGTTTTCTTGTTCCTCTCTGTGGGGGCGCGCCAGCGCACCCACTGGGTGTAGTCCCCGAGTTTCGGGCCGGCTGCTGAGCAGGCGGCCCGGAACTCCAATTGGTGAGCTCTGGGTACTAACTTTTGTCTGAAATATTTGTCCTAGGACTACCACAACCTCCACGTTACTGCCTTCAACCGTAACATTGAAGAGCTGGGCAAGCGGACCGCCGACTTGTTGGAGAGTCGGAGTAAGTCCTTTTTCTTCTTTGCGGGGGCGCGCTGGCGCACCCGTGGGCTGTAGTCCCCGAGATTCGGGCCGACTACTGAGCAGTCGGGCCGGATCTCCCCGACGACCTTCTTTACTGATAACTTAACGCCTTCTTTCTTCCCCCTCTTCAGAAGCCAACGCTGTTCTTCAATAGCAGCTGAGCGAAGCCAACTCCGTGTTGCGCACCAAGGGGGAGGAGTGCAGCAAGCTCGCCACAAAGCGCGATCTGCTGGCCACTCAATTGGCAGAGTAGAGGGAGCTGCTCGCGAAGACGTAGAAGGAGGCGGAAGAGGCGGAAACCGCCCTCCTGGCTGAGTTCGCGAGCGAGCGCTCCTCTTGGACTGACAGAGAGGCAATGCTGGCCTCCGGCTTCCATGAGATTGAATACATTGTTGATGGTGAGTCTCTTCTACTTTATTTCTTCGAGCTGCCAATTATAAATCGTGCCGACTCCTAATTTTTGACTTGTTTCTTTGTTTCTTCCGTCTTGGCAGACTTCTTCCCTGGGCACTCGCAGGCCGCCATCCAAACCATCGAGGCTGACCATGAAGGTCGAAGGGCGGAAGGTGCAGAGATCGCCGCCGACGCCCCCCGAACCCTTGATGAGCATATCCTGAGCATTGAGGCTCGCCTTCGGCCGACTCACTGGATGTTGCGCCGGCTTCAACGTGTCGGTGCCCAGGCGATTGCCGCCCTGTGGCCGGACATGCAGGCTCCGCGCACCCCCAGCCTGACTGCCGACGGGCTAGAGGTTGCGGCTGGTCGTCTTGAGGCCTGGAAGGGTTCCTCGGCCCGAGATGGAGCACGCCGGGCCTTGGAGTTCGTCAAGGCGTGGTATCTGGGGCTGGATCTAGACCGGCTGGCCACACTCCGGTCAGAGGCCCAGTCGGAGCTGGCAGCCGCGGAAGACGCCCTCGTCAAGCGTGCCGCGGCGATCGCTGAGTACACCGACACCAGCGTCTTCGTCCCCGAGCGGTCTGAAGACGGCGAGGAGGTACCGCCGGAGTGGCTTGGGATGAACCCAGACTACGGCGAGGGCTCGGCGGAGGTGATCGGCTCCAGCGTCGAGGAGGAAGGCGAGGCGGAGGACGGAGGCGAGACGGAAACACCAGAAGACGGAGCAGACGGCCAGCCTCAGCTCGAGCCGCGTGCGACCAAGCCGACTGTCACCGGAAGCGATCAAGCCGAGACTGCCCAGCCGGCCGCCCCAACGCCTGACGTTGCCGCCTCCTCCGACCCTCCGAATCCATCTGCCGCTTCCTAAGCTGCTGCCTTATCTTTATTTTATCTGCTTTAGTAGTCTTGAAGAACTTGTTAATTTGCACAATTCCACCCGCGGGGTGTATTTTGAACTTCTGCTCGAAGATTCGGCCAAGGGCCTATGCTATGTAAATATTTATCCGAATTCTATCTTTTCTTGCTCATTGCTCTTTTGGCTTTTTTCCTTTTTCGCTTTCCCTTCGTTGCCTGTCTTGCCTGTCGGACAGCCGCTCTGCGGACTGCCGTTGGATCAAATGCTTGGCTACTTTGGGAAGGCAAGTACTTAGCCTTTTTAGAGTTTTTTAGCAAGTTGAATAGAAGGTGGTGAGCCGACTGCTTAATAGTCGGTTTGCGAAAAGAAAAAAGGAAGGCTGGAAGCTGGCTTAAGCTATGTTTTATGCTTTGAGTCCTTAGCCATTTTTCATGCGAACGCCCATTCTACCTTACTCCTGCCCACCGTACAGTCGCTCTGCGAGCTGCGGCTTCTGACAGGAGATGGCTTAGGCGCCACACACTACTTGTTCGGCTGCAGGAAGCATTTCATAGTGCAAGGCGGCAAGTCCCCGGGCCGACCTGTCGAGCCCAGTGCCAAGCGGCATAACAAAGAGTAACATACTCATAGGCATAACTTTTATCATATAGACAAAAGAGGGCAGTCCCCAAGCTCGTCTCGGGGGGCCCAAAGCCTTGATACTTTAATACAAAAGGTAGCATGGTACATACTGCATCAACTGTAAAATCTTCAGAGGAGATTTGCATTCCATGGCCACTTTGTCTCTTTGCCGGAGTCGTCCCTCTTGCGTGCTCGGGGCTTCTGAGCGTCAATCAGGTAGTAGGAGTCATTGCCCAGCACTTTGCTGATGATGAAAGGGCCTTCCCAAGGTGCCGACAGCTTGTGTTGGCCGGCTGTTCACTGGATCAGCCGGAGCACAAGGTCGCCTTCTTGGAAAGATCTTGGCTTGACCTTCCTGTTGTAGTATCGGTGTTGGCTCTGCTGGTAGATGCTGGACCGGCTGAGTGCCAACAGCCGGCCCTCTTCCAGCAAATCGACGCCGTCTTGACGTGCTTCTTCTGCTTCCTCCTCGATGTACATGGTGACTCGCAGGGAGTCAAACTCTATGTCCGTTGGGATGACGGCTTCGGTACCGTAGACGAGGAAGAAAGGCGTGAAGTCGGTTGACTTGTTTGGAGTCGTGCGCAGACTCTAGAGGACGGCTGGCAACTCATCGAGCTAGCAGCCAGCCGGCTGCTCCAGAGGCTCGACCAGTCGGGGCTTGAAGCCTGACAGGATGAGGCCGTTTTCTCGCTCCACCTGGCCGTTTGACTGTGGATGGGCGACGGATGCTAGGTCCAGTCGGATGCCCTGTGTTGCGCAGAAACGGGCCAAGGCGCCTTTGGCAAAATTTGTGCCGTTGTCGGTGATGATGCTGTGTGGTATGCCGTACCGACTTGTGATATCGGAGATGAAAGTCATGGCAGTCGGACCGTTTAGTTTCTTGATTGGCTTCACTTCTATCCACTTGGTGTACTTGTCCACTACGACAAGTAAGTGAGTTAAGCCACCTCGTGCCGTCTTGAATGGTCCCACCATGTCTAGACCCCAAACTGCGAAAGGCCAGGCAATGGGGATGGTCTTGAGTGCAGAAGCCGGCTGATGCGGCTTGGAGTGGAACTTCTGGCACCCTTTGCATTTTTGGACCAATTCCTTGGACTCTTCTAAGGCATTCGGCCAGAAGAAACCGTGTCGAAAGGCTTTGGCGACGAGTGCTCTTGAAGCCGCATGGTGGCCGCACTCGCCTTGATGGATGTCTTTGAGAATTGCTTGGCCTTGCTCTGGCTCTACGCAGCGCTGGTAGACACCAGTGACGCTGCGCCTGACCAGCTCTCTGTTGACTATGGTGTGGGTTGCCGCTCGGCATTGTACTTGCCGAGCTGAGGTCTCATCAGTTGGCAACTCTTTGCTCACTAGGAATTTGAGGATGGGCTGGGCCCATGAGGGTGCTGCTATTTCTTCGACTGCCAGAATTGCGACTTGGACGAGGGCGGCTGGGCTGGGAGGCGGCGGGTTGGAGTCAACAACCGCTTGCTGGGTTAATGAAGTCCCCAGGCCGACTGGCGCAGCTCTTGGGCTGAGTTCTAGAGTCTTCGAGCCCGCCGCCGTAGTCCCCGGGCCGGGTACTGCAGTCCCTAGGCCGGCCTCGGCTGTGGCGGCTTTGGAGCCATCTGCCAAAATCCCCGTACCGTCTGCCGGGGCTCTGGAGTCGGATCCAACTTCTTCGGGAGGAGCCGGCACGAAGATGGAGTCTCATTCTAGTGAAGGCTTGACAGACGGCTTGAGGAGGCGTTGCAGGGCGACACCGTATGGTATTGCTTGGCGGGTAGAGCCGATTCGTGCCAAGGTGTCTGCTTGGTCGTTGTCGTTTCTTGGCACATGGAGGAACTCGCACCCCTCAAAATACCCACTGAGTTGCTGCACGAGGAAACGGTAGCTCGCCATGTTGGCATCTTTGGCGTCCCAGTCGCCAGATGACTGTTGGACCACTAAGTCTGAGTCGCCATAACACAGGATCCGGCGAATGCCAAGTTCTTTGGCAAGCCAGAGCCCGTGAATGAGCGCCTCGTACTCGGCGACGTTGTTGGAGGCGGCAAAATGGATTTGCAGTGTGTATTTGAGCTTGTCGCCTTTAGGGGAAGTGAGGACGACGCCGGCTCCCAAGCCGGTGCGCATCTTGGAGCCGTCGAAATGCATCCGCCAATGGGTGGAGTCGGGCGCTGGAGGTAGGTACTGGGTCTCGGCCCAGTCGATGAGGAAGTCGGCCAGTGCTTGTGACTTGATGGCGGTGCGGGGCTGGTTGTGGATGGTGTAGGGAGCCAGCTCTATGGCCCACTTGGCCACTCGGCCAAAGGCATCTCGGCTTCCGATGATCTCGGCAAGTGGAGCCGTGCAGACCATAGTGATTGGATGCTCTTGAAAGTAAGGCTTCAATTTCTTGGCGGTAAAGTGTACGCCATAGCACATCTTCTGGTAGTGGGGTAGTTCTGCTTGGAGGTCGATAGTACTTTGCTCAGGTAATATAACGGTCTCTGGACAGGTAGTGCCTTGCCTTCCTCCTTGCGTTCCACTACAATGACCATGCTGACTACCCGGCTGGTGGCGGCGATGTACAGGAGCATAGGTTCCTTAGGGGTTGGAGCCGCCAGAACAGGTGGAGTAGTCAGCATCTTTTTCAGTTGGAGAAAGGCTTCGTCCGCCTTGTGGTTCCACTCGAAAAAAGTGGTCTCCTTCATGAGTTGGTATAAGGGGAGAGCTTTCTCACCCAGCCGACTGATGGATGCCAGGCAGCCGGTGAACTTTTGCACGTCGAGCAGTCGGCTGGGTACCTCCATCCTCTCAATGGCCTAGATCTTCACGGGATTGCATTCTATGACGCGTTCAGAGACCAGGAAGCCAGGAGGAGGAGGCGGACAGTCATCCCGTCGTTCCACTGCTCTCGGGCGGCCGTCTCGGTCGCGCTCTATGGTAATGTGAGTCCGACTGTGGCTGACAGTCGGATCATTGTCCTTTCTTCCTCGGCGCCGCCAGTCGGTGTCCGAGACGTCGCGCCTTGGTCTCGGCGAAGGTCGTCGTTTTGCCGCCGCAGCGCCTCTGTGCGGCAGCCGGCCTCGTTCTGCGCGGCAGCCGCATCGAGGAGCCACTGGACTCGCTCCATCATCAGGCGGCAATCTTCGCCCTCGAAATTGTCCAGCTCATCCGCCGCCGCCTGGGCGGCTCAAATGTGCTCCGCAGGTGTAGCGTACACAGGGCATCTTGCCCCGAACAGGTCGGCGTTGGCTACGCCGCGCTGCTGGACTGCTGGGCCCAGTCGGGGCTGGCGAGCCACCAACAGCGCGATCCATCTCTCGCTGGTAGGCTTCTGACAAACGTCTCATGCTAGCCAGCTTCTTCGCACCTTCGATGAGTTGAAGGCGGCGCGCCTCCAACGTCTCTGCGTCAGCATCTTCCGGAATGGGCGCAGTCAGGTCTTGTAGCGCCGCGCCAAGCGGATCATGCGCTCCTCCGCTGGGGAGCTCGTCATGGCTGATGACGAGCACCTCGGGGACGGTGCTTCTGTCGCTCTCCGCGCGAGGGAGAGGCTCATCGTAGACCACCACATTAGAGGGGAATGCGTCGAGCGACGCGGTGTCGGAGTCGACCAGCATCGGGTCGGTGGAGCCTACAGACTCCAAGTCTATGGCAGGCTCGCCGGTGACGTGGTGTTGATCGAGGAGGCCCGCGAGGAGGCTCTCGGAGCCGCCCATGCCTGCGTCGGATGCAGGTTCGTCGGAGATGCGAACCTCGCCGACAAGTTTGGCGAGGCGGCTAGCAGTGCAGGCGATCTCCACGCCGTGCAGCGCGTTGGCGCAAACTCCGTCTGGCATGCCTGGCTGGCTGCGCTCGCCAGGGAGGAAAAGGGTTCCCGTCCAGAACAGGTCTCCGGACGGCGGTGCACCAGGCCCCAAGGTGGGATCCAAATGTCGGGGGTTGGGTGCGACATATGCCAAAGGATGGCTTATCATGGTGGGGGCGAGTAGAACGTCGCCGGTGCCTGGAAACGGGATGAGGCATAGACATGCACGCTGGCGAATCTTACCCAGCTTCAGGGCTCTCCGGGGAGATAACACCCCTACTGCTGCTCTGCGGGGTCTCTGCATGATCACTACGGAAAAGTGTTTACACGATTGCTCCTTGAGCTGTTTTCTGGAGGCAGGAGAGGGAAAGGCTAGCTCTCTCCTCCCTATATGATCTGGTCTAGAGCTAATGGATTCCCACCCTTTGCATGGGTGCCCTGGGGGGGTTATATAGGCCTACCCCCCAGGGGTACAACGGTAATCCGGCTGGGCACGGGCCCAGCCGTCAGCGCCTCCGGCCTCCGTCTTCTCCGCCGACTGCTGGGGCCCACCGACTGGTGGGCCCCGCCGACTGGCTAGGTACGTAGCCGACAGGCCGCGTCCGCCGCGGGCGGGTCTTGCCGGCTGCTGATTACTGTAGCCGCGCTTCTAATGACACGGGCTTTGTCATGGAGTCGTGGCAACAGCCCCGCCGCCTGGCGGGCGATCACTATTGCCACTCTCCCTCGCATCTAGTTAATGGCGCGTGGGCCCCAGGGGAGGAGCCGGCCGACTCTCGGGGGCCGACTCCTGACTAGTCCGACTTGCGGTGCACTTGCCATCTCCTGGGGTCCCACTGGCTGGTGGGACCCGCCGCCCCAGGGTCGTACAGACAAGCCGTCGTGGGCGCAGGATTCGGTCCTTCGGTGCTGACGTCGGGGCTGGCACGATAACAGTGCCACGCCACACGGAGATCTCCTCAGTACGGTGTACTGTGACCATGCTTGCCTTTGGAAAGGGGTGGGAGCAGTCTTCACTGTAGCCACTCCCCTGTCCTGTCCCTCTTGATGAGGACATGGGGTTTTGCTGGAATCGTGGGCCGACTCCCCAGGGCCGGCTTCTCTGGAAGTCGCCAGTCAAGAGTCGGCTTATCTGAAGTCGTCCCCGGGACTCGGCCTTGAGTGGACTGTCGGTCGCCTTGCCACTGACTTCTCAGAAGGAGGCTCTTCGTCCTGGGGTCTTGAGGGGCGCAGCCTGCCCCGATGTCTTGAAAGGTTCTGGGGCTCGGGTTAGCCTACCCGTGGCCCATTACTCCGACACCAAATATTTAACATACTCAGACATAGATAATAAGCGTACACGTACATAAGCATAGTTCAACCATAAGTACATAGTTCAACCATCATTAAGCATACTCAAGCATACATAGTTCGATACATCCCACATCTCATCTCATGTGTCGGCACGATCCTGAAGCTTCTCCAGGTACTCAGCATACGCGTTGTGCGCCACCCTGCGAGAATACTTCTGCTTGAAGGAGCCAACGGCTCGTCCTCTTGCATGCGCCAGAACACTTAGATACGCGTCATGAAGCTTGTGGTTGCAAAATGGGCATCGATAGCCGCCGTTCCAAGTCCTAATACGCCTGTTATGCATTCCTGCATAAAGCTCCCTCAGGATTTGCCTCTTGTACCTCCTCTGCCATCTTCATTCTCGCTGTCCACATCATCAAACAGCACCTATATAAATAGTAAAACAAATTTGGTATCAAATCACTGATTACATGCCGTGAAGTAGGATTAGGAATTTATGGCTATTTATTTATACATATCCAGATATTATGGTTCAATTTTTAAGCACAGTCGTCTATGTACAGTCCAATCTTGAAGAAAATAATGGCACAAACATATGTAGGTCATTCAAAATCAATTGTCAAGTCCTGACTAGGAATTATTAGCACGAACACTAACCCTAGTCGGATTACTAGCAGAAATCATTTGCACAGATGAAACAACTAATCACTTATCACTTGTACCATTCAAACAATCAATACACTACACGGATCTAACGAAACTTACTCAGATTTCATGGATTGGGAGAACATAACCATAGGATTTCTATTCCAAAAAGGGGGAGGCAGGAGTAACCAGAGAAACCCTATGATCTATTTGACACATAAATGGGTATAGATGACTAACCAGCTGTCCGTCGGAGTCAGAGTTGTCGCCGGAGTGGTCGTCAGAGTCATCGCCGAGGTCATCACCAGAGTCGGTGTGGAACTCTGCCTTCGGCTATGGAAGCTCGATGCCGTCGATGACGTCAGGGTGCAACGATAACTCGCCGGCAGTGACGGCAACCTCTGTCTCCATCTCCATGCCTTGCTCCGGTGCTTTAGCAGCCCCAACGTCGCCACTCCCTCTGATGGGGCGCTTCGGCGTCATCCTCATACACTGACGCCTTTGAGGACTGAGAGCAGCGTCGAGGATGCAAGCAGAGAGAGAGGATTGTGTGTGTGTGGTGAGGATGGGGGGTGCGGCCGCTCGGGCGCACCATTAATATGGAGTAGTGGGAGTTGTGGGAGAGAGGCGGGCAGTGGTCAAACCGATGGCTCGTCTCCCGGTGAGGCCGCGCACCGGACTTCTAGCATTCCCACCAAAGTTTCACACAGCTACTCGCACACCTCCCGATGACACTACGTAGCGAGCACGCCTTCATCAATTCACACACCTGCACGCACGCCTCCCCGTCTGCCTGCGCAGCGGACTGCTCGCATGCGTCCCGTCAACTCATGCATGCTCGCATGGCACACGGGTTGCGCGGCGGCACGTATATTGTTTTTCTATTTGGATGATTAATGCTGCTGCTTTATTGCTTAACCGAAGCATCCCACGTATCCATTGTTGGTCTAACGCTCACGATTCGAATAAATAATCCGTTTGGGATATTGTTTCCCAATCATTAATAATCTCTCGTTTGTAATTAGATAAAGATTACATCAAAACTGGTCTCAAATTTGACAAAAAAGTACAATGCCACTTTGTATTGGTGTCCATATGACAACACGATAAGTTTCATGAACTTCAAATAAGTTTTGGATGTACTAGAATTTAAAAATCAAGATTCTCAATGTTTGAAATTTTTTGCACGGTGAGTAAACATGCACCTAGTGAGGCACATGTGTTTTTGCAATCCATTTAGGTGCACTGTCACATGTGCATGTAGCTCAAGTTTGATTTTTGCACATTATACCCATAGAAAATCAATCAATTAATGTACTAAAACGTCTTAATGATCTCTGTGATTTTTTCAAAATTAAAACGTCCCTCCTTTGGTAACATATAACATATGTTCACCGCGGGATAATTAATTTAACATGCATCGTAGGTGCGGTGGATTCGCGGTGTGTGTGTGTGTGTGTGTGTGCGCGTCTAGGTGTGGCGGGTGGCTCGCAGTACACTACGAGTTGTGATCCATCGTCTGGGTTGGCCATTTTGTTAGGCAGGCTGGTGCCACATCAGAATCATGAAATCTTTATTTAAAACATTACAAAACCCTTTCATACATACATGTTTTGGCCACATGCAGTCGATGGTAGTCCTACATGACACTCGATACTTGCGTGTGACGCTTTTTGTGGGCTCGCGAGGTCGTCGTCCATGACTTTGACGAACAGTCGGCAGTGAGGTTAATTTCACCAGCAAGGTAGAATCTTTTTTGTTTGTGTTATGGTGGTATATAGTACGCGTCGAAGAGTTGGGAGGGGACTAGCATATATACTATATGTACGCGTCCGTGAACAAGTACACCTCACTCTGTGTTGGGACTTTTTGGTTTCCGAGGCACGTGCCACATCAAAATTGTGAAATTGGCTATTCAAACAGTACACAACACCTTTTTGGGCCACATGGATGCATGCGGTGGTTATCCTAGCTAGGACACTCACGTGTGACGCTTCCATCTGTAGGTCACGAGGCAATCGTCGATGCATGCATGCATCACTTTAACCTACATCAGGAGAGGTTAATTAATTTCACCATCAATGAGGATTCTTTTGGGTTGTACATATTACGGCAGGAGCATATAGTATGTGGTGAAGAGGGGGGAGGGACCATCATATGTAGTATGCTTCATGGACCTCGCTCTGTGTGGGTGCATGGTTTATGGTTTTGAGGCATGTGGCACATCAAAGTTGTGCATTTTGGGTATTCAACATATGTATGTCTGGCCCACATGCAAAACGGTGGTGGTTGTCCTCTCGCACCCACTTAAGCGGTTATCAGCGATATCGATGCTTTCCATCTGTGGGCCCGCGTGGTCCATCACTACTTTTTGCCTGACAATAAGATAGGTTAATTTAACTTAGGAGGGGATTATTATTTTTTCTTGCAATACGGTATATATATAGGTCATGCTCTGGGATGACATGGATGATATAGTTTGAGCACACACACATGCATGTGTACGCATGAATCCCTCCCATCGAGTCGAAGTGGCTAGTACAACGACACGTCATGAACCGATCTCGCTCTATGTGGGGAGCTAGTGTACGATTTTTTACGCACGCGCCACATCAATGTTTTGAAATGGTATTCAAACATGCATGCACGCATCACCTCCATACATATGCATGAAGTGGTTTCCCTCGAACGGTACAATCCCTCGCTCGTTATCGGCGACAAGCCTATATATTCGTGGGCCCGCGTGGACATCCATGATCACCTTAACCAACAACAAGATAGATTACCATGGCGGATTCTTCATTTGGTTCGTGTTATCGTCGTATAGGTCATGGTGAGATTTAGACTTTAAGTTTGAGCGCATATACTATCCACGCATGCTGCATGAATCCCCGTCGTTGGCTTGAAGTGTGGTATAACATACATATGCATCATTAACCTAACCCTCACTCAGTGGGGGGATTTCTAGTTTGAAATCACTGTGCCACATCAAAGTTGTTCCATTGTTACTCAAAAACACACCTATCCATACATATGTTTGGGCCACATGCATGCAGTGATTGTCTTCGGGGACTAGCTACTTGCGTGGTTATTGGCGAGCTAGCCCATCTCCGGGGTCGCATGGATGGCCATCACTTTGACCAACAACAAGAGAGAGGTTGTACGACCAAGGTGGATTAGTCTTGGTCCATTTTACGATCCATCTTGGTGAGATATGGCTCTCTGGCCCGTCTACTAAAAGTGTGGGGGGGTTGCTACTTCGCACTTCGCTAGGTGAACCTCGGTTGGGGGTATGCATTCATAGCTTAGGATTCCCTTCGTGCCGACTGATACATCTCCAACGTATCTATAATTTTTGATTGTTCCATCCTGTTTTATTATCAATCTTGGATGTTGTATAATCATTTTATAGTCATTTTATATCATTTTTTGGTACTAACCTATTGACATAGTGCCAGTTGCTGTTTTTCCATGTTTTTTACATCGCAGAAAATCAATATCAGACGGGGTCCAAATTCCACGAAACTTCATGATGATTTTTTATGGGCCAGAAGGAAGGCTATGGGCCCTAGTTGCACCTGGGGGTGCCCCGAGGGGGGCACAACTCACCAGGGCACGCCGGGAGGCCCAGGCGCGCCCTGGTGGGTTGTGCCCACCTCGGGTGCCCCCCCCCCTCCGACCGCCTCTTTGCTCTGTCAATACCCAAATATTCCAGAAACCCTAGGGGAGTCCTCGAAATATTCATCCAGCCACTGCAGAGTCCAAAACCACCAGATACAATCTAGACACCATCTCAGATGGGGTTCACCACCTCCATTGGTGCCTCTCCGATGATGTGTGAGTAGTTCTTTGTAGACCTTCAGGTTCGTAGTTAGTAGCTAGATGGCTTTCTCTCTCTCTCCCTCGCTGATTCTCAATACAATGGTCTCTTGGAGATCCATATGATGTAACTCTTTTGCGGTGTGTTTGTTGGGATCTCATGAACATTGAGTTTATGATCAGTCATATGTTTTTATATCCATGAAAGTTATTTGAGTTTCTTTGACCTCTTATATGCATGATCTCTTATAGCCTTGTATTTCTTCTCCGATATTTGGGTTTTGTTTGGCCAACTCGATCTATTTATCTTGCAATGGAAAGAGGTGCCCGGTAGTAGTTTCAATCTTATGGTGCTTGATCCCAGTGACAGAAGGGGAACCGACACGTATGTATCGTTGCTACTAAGGATAAAAAGACGAGATCTATATCTACGGCCATATAGATAAACGGATCTTGTCAACATCATGCCATCGTTCTTATTGCATTACTCTGTTTTCCATGAACTTAATACACTAGATGCATGCTGGATAGCGGTCGATGTGTGGAGTAATAGTAGTAGATGCAGGGAGGAGTCGGTCTACTAATCTTGGACGTGATGCCTATGTAATGATCATTGCCTAGATATTGTCATAATTATTTGAAGTTCTATCAATTGCCCAACAGTAATTTGTTTACCCACTGTTTGCTATTTTTCTCGAGAGAAGCCACTAGTGAAACCTACGGCCCCCGGGTCTTCTTTCTCATATTTTTGCCTTGCGATCTACTTTTTCTTTGCATTTTTATTCAGATATATTAAACCAAAAAAATACTTTGCTGCACTTTATTTTATTTGAGATCTATTTATTCAATCTACTACAATTTACCTCACGCCCATGCCAATTTCTGGCTTCGTTACCCGAAAGGGATTGACAACCCCTTTAACACGCCGGGTTGCGAGGTGTTGTTATTTGTGTGCAGGTGTTGTTTACGTTGTATTTCTTGGTTCTCCTACTGGTTCGATACCTTGGTTTCATAACTGAGGGAAATACTCTACCGTCGCTGTGCTACTTCATCCCTCCCTCTCCGGGGAAATACCGACGTAGTTCCAGCTACCATCAAGGAGAATTTCTGGCTCCGTTGCTGGGGAGGATCTTCAACATAACCTGGTTCCTAATCACAAATCTCATCTCCTCGCAATTTACATTATTTGCCATTTGCCTCTCATTTTCCTCTCCCCCACTTCACAAAATTTTCCATTTTATTCGCCTCTTTTTTTTCGTTTGCCGTTCTCTTGCTTTATAGTCTCGATGGCTAGCATCCCTACCCCTCCTTTGTCACCAGATTTTAAAGACTTGTACTTCAAACAAGGACAAAGAGAAAATTTGAAAGATGCCTGGTATAGCCTTATGGAATCGTATCGTATTTCCAACTTAAAGGGGGACGCCAAGGTTTTGCTTCGTAATTTTTACATAGGATTGGCTTTGCATCATAGACAACTTCTTGATTTCGCCGCTAAAGGAAATTTTATTGAACTTAATGCTAATGCTGCCTATGAACTCTTAGAGGGAATCTTGGGAATTCCAACTCAAAAGAAGGGGTTTCATTTTACCCCCGAGGGATCTCAAATGCTTGACAAACTTGGTGATTTGCATGAGCATATGGTTGAAATACAGAAATATAATGAACCCCTCAAACACCTCAATGGTAGTATCAACTGCATGAATACCTTGATTACTCTTTGCAACAAGCGGTTGGACATTTTGGATCTTAAGATGGTTTCTTTTCCGGAGAATTTAGGGAAGCATAAAGAACCTCCCGGGTTTGAGAAAACCCTTACAAAAGTTGCCAACCCGTCGGAAGACAAAACCTAGATCCTTGCTTTATGCCTAGCTAAGGGCTTAAAACTATAGCGCTTGTTGGGAGGCAACCCAATGAACAAAATTTATTTTTGCTTTATGTTCTTGAGTGTTAGCACAATTATGCTACTGTTACGATTGTGTTTTTATGTTTTACTTAGTGTTTGTGCCAAGTAAAGCCTTTAGGATCTTCTTGGGCAATAGTTGTTTGATCTTGCTGTAAAAAGCAGAAAGTTTGCGCTCACGAAAACAATTATCATTTTTTACCAGAGAGTGATAAAATACCCATTCCAATTGCAGTAGATCAATATACAAATTCCTCAGGTCTTCCTATTTTTTAATAATTTTTGGAGTTACAGAAGTATTCGAAATAGTCAGATTGCTACAGGCTGTTCTGTTTTGACAGATTCTGTTTTCTTTGTGTCGTGTGCTTATTTTGATGGCTCTATGGTTTTCTTTGATGATTTTTTCCATAGAAAAGTTGGAATACAGTAGATATAATACAAAAACAAAATATGAATTGGTTTGATATAGCACTTATAGTAGTGGTTTATTATTCTTATACTAACGGATCTCACGAAAGTTTTTGTTGAGTTTTATGTGATTGAAGTTTTCAAGTTTTGGGTTATCTTACGATGGATGAAGGAAGAATGTAAGAGCCTAAGCTTGGGGATGCCCCAGCATCCCAAGCTATTATCCAAGCATGAGCAACCAACTAAGCTTGGGGGTGCCCCGAGTGGCATCCCCACTTTCTTCCAACAACTATCGGTATTTTACTCGAGACTATATTTTTATTCGTCACATGATATGTGTTTTGCTTGGAGTGTCTTGTATGATATGTGTCTTTGCTTTTTTTATTTTGTGTTTTAAGTCATCAATCCTTGCTGCACACACATATTTGAGAGAGCTAAAATTATGCCATGACTTGTTAGAATT
Organism: Triticum urartu; assembly: GCF_003073215.2. Classification (NCBI taxonomy): domain Eukaryota; kingdom Viridiplantae; phylum Streptophyta; class Magnoliopsida; order Poales; family Poaceae; genus Triticum; species Triticum urartu. The sequence goes on along the minus strand of NC_053026.1, from coordinate 73,196,018 downwards.
GCTCTCTTTGCTTCACTTAAATCTTCTTTGATCTAGGACTTGCTCTAGTGCTTCACTTATATCTTTTTTAGCACGGTGTGCTTAGTTATTTTTGAAGAAATGCTCTCTTGCTTCACTTAGATTTGTTTGAGAGTTAGTAAAATTTTGAAGAAATTCTCTCTTGCTTCACTTAAATTATTTTAAGAGAAATAAAATTTGTTATGCTCATGATCTTCACTTATATTTGTTTGAGCTTATGAAAAGCAACACATAGAAATTAGTGCCAAAGTGATAGATATCCAAGAAGAATAAAGTAAGAAAAAAATGTCAAGAAGATCATTGGACAAAATAAACTTGATTCTTAGTAATAGTTTTGAGATATGATGATGTGTATGTGAGTCATGTTGATGAGTAATTGTGCTTTAGTAAGAATATTGGTGTTAAGGTTTGTGATTCCCTATGCATGCACAAAAGTCAATAATCATGCAATGAAAATTATATCCTACTTGTGGTGCATTATTCGGTGTTAATTATGCTTAATTCTTTCTTATGAGATTATTGGTTTCTTGGTTGGTCACTTCCCAATCTTTTGCTAGCCTTCATTTTGCACCAAGTATGACCTCTACTTGTGCATCCAAAATCCTTTAAACCAGTTTTGCCACATTAGTCCACTATATCTACCTATATGCGGTATTCTTTTGCCATTCTAAGCAAATTTGCATGTGCCATCTCTAATTTTGAAAATAAACTTCTCTTTTGTGTGTTTGTTTCGCTCGCGGAACGGTAACGGGTGGCTAATATTTTCCATGCTGGATGTGTTATTATCAAGATGAGTGTTTATTCACTTGTTATTGCACGAGAGTAAGGCAAAGGTTTTAGGGATGCCCAGTCCCGAAATGCAAAAAAATAAATGAATTTACTTTATGTTGTCAAATAATAAATTCCTTGGAAAGTGTTGGTATGGAGGGCACCCGTGGATACGGTTAGCCATGGAAAGTGAAAGAAATGGTGGAAAAGGAATAAACTTAATTTCTGTTTGGGAACCGCCTATGGCATATCTAGCATGGAAAGTTTTGGGAACTCTAAGTCGTTTTTGTTGGCGGGATGGATACACCTCCCAAAATGTTTTTATCTTAAATTTTTCGCTTTGAGCTCTGGCACCTCTACCAATCCCTACTTCCCTCTGCGAAGGGCCTTTCTTTTACTTTATGCAATTTTTATTTTGAGTCTCCATCTTCTCTCATAAAAAGCACCAACTAGGAGGCAATATGATCATGCTCAAGTATTGGGTGTAGTTAATATTCGAGTGTGTTTCATGAATGGATCAATGTTTGAGCATGATGGGCTAGGGATAACTTATTTTAGCATTGATAATTTGAAAGACATGGTTGCTTGTTGATATGCTTGAGTATCTAAATTATTATGTCAAAACTAGACTATTTCTTTGAATCACATAAAAGTCCAAATGTCCATGCTATAAAGAAAAGAATATGTTACGACTTGATGAACAGCACTCCGCATCAAAAATTATGTTTTTATCACTTACCTACTCGAGGAAGAGTAGGAGTTAAGCTTGGTGATGGTGATACGTCTCCAATGTATCTATAATTTTTCATTGTTCCATGTTGTTTTATTATCAATCTTGGATGTTTTATAATCATCTTATAGTCATTTTATATCATTTTTGGTACTAACCTATTGACATAGTGCCAAGTGCCAGTTGCTGTTTTTTCCATGTTTTTTACATCGTAGAAAATCAATATCAAACGGAGTCCAAATGCCACGAAACTTCATGATGATTTTTTATGGGGCATAAGGAAGGCAATGGGCCCTCATTGCACCTAGAGGGTGCCCCGAGGAGGGCACAACCCACCAGGGTGCGCCAGCAGGCCCAGGCATGCCCTGGTGGGTCGTGCGCACCTCTGTTGCCCCCGGACCGCCTCTTTGCTCTATAAATACCCAAATATTCCAGAAACCCTAGGGGAGTCGTCGAAATATTCATCCAGCTGCCACAGAGTCCAGAACCACCAGATCCAATCTAGACACCATCTCGGATGGGGTTCACCACCTCCATTGGTGCCTCTCCGATGATGCGTGAGTAGTTCTTGGTGGACCTTCGGGTCCGTACTTAGTAGCTACATGGCTTTCTCTCTCTCTCTCTCTCTCTCTCTCTCTCTCTCGCTGATTCTGAATACAATGGTCTCTTGGAGATCCATATGATGTAACTCTTTTGCGGTGTGTTTGTTGGGATCTGATGAACTTTGAGTTTATGATCAGTCATATCTTTTTATATCCATGAAAGTATTTGAGTTTCTTTGATCTCTTATAGCCTCATATTTCTTCTCCGATATTTGGGTTTTGTTTTGCCAACTCGATCTATTTATCTTGGAATGGGAAGAGGTGTCCCCTAGTGGTTCGATCTTACGATGCTTGATCCCACTGACAGAAGGGGAACCGACATGTATGTATCGTTGCTACTAAGGATAAAAAGACGAGATATATATCTATTGCCATATAGATAAACGGATCTTGTCTACATCATGTCATCGTTCTTATTGCATTACTCCGTTTTTCCATGAACTTAATACACTAGATGCATACTGGATAGCGGTCGATGTGTGGAGTAATAGTAGTAGATGCAGGCAGGAGTCGGTCTACTAATCTTGGACGTGATGCCTATGTAATGATCATTTCCCGGATATCGTCATAATTATTTGAAGTTCTATCAATTGCCCAACAGTAATTTGTTTACCCACCGTTTGTTATTTTTCTCGGGAGAAGCCACTAGTGAAACCTATGGCCCCCGGGTCTTCTTTCTCATATTTTTGCCTTGCGGTCTACTTTTCCTTTGCATTTTTATTCAGATCTATTAAACCAAAAATACTTTGTTGTACTTTATTTTATTTGTGATCTATTTATTCAATCTACTACAATTTACCTCACGTCCGTGCCAATTTCTGGCTTCGTTACTCGAAAGGTATTGACAACCCCTTTAACACGTCGGGTTGCGAGGTGTTGTTATTTGTGTGCAGGTGATGTTTACGTTGTGTTGCTTGGTTCTCCTACTGGTTCGATACCTTGGTTTCATAACTGAGGGAAATACTCTACCATCGATGTGCTACATCATCCCTCCCTCTCCGGGGAAATACCGACATAGTTCCAGCTACCATCACATACTCAGGGAGAACACTTATACCTTGAAATTTAATGAGTGGTCATCTTATAATGATACCGCCTTACTGAGCAAAATAAGATGCATAAAGGATAAACATCACATGCAATCAAAATATGTGACATGATATGGCCATCATCATCTTGTGCCTTTGATCTCCATCTCCAAAGCACTGTCATGATCTCCATCGTCACCGGCTTGACACGTTGATCTCCATCATAGCATCGTTGCCATCTCGCCAACTATTGCTTCCACGACTATCGCTATTGCTTAGTGATAAAGTAAAGCAATTACATGGCGATTGCATTTCATACAATAAAGCGACATCCATAAGGATCCTATCAGTTGCCGATAACTTTTACAAAACATGGTCATCTCATACAACAATTTATATCTCATCACGTCTTGACCATATCACATCACAACATGCCCTGCAAAAACAAGTTAGACGTCCTCTACTTTGTTGTTGCAAGTTTTACGTGGCTGCTACGGGCTTCTAGCAAGAACCGTTCTTACCTACGCATCAAAACCACAATGATTTTTCGTTAAGTGTGCTATTTTAACCTTCAACAAGGATCGGGCATAGTCAAACTCGATTCAACTAAAGTTGGAGAAACACACACCCGCCAGCCACATGCGTGCAAAGCACGTCGGTAGAACCAGTCTCATGAACGCGGTCATGTAATGTCGGTCTGGGCCGCTTCATCCAACAATACCGCCGAATCAAAGTAAGACATTGTTGGTAAGCAGTATGACTATTATCGCCCACAACTCTTTTTGTTCTACTCGTGCATATAACATCTATGCATAGACCTGGCTCGGATGCCACTGTTGGGGAACGCAGTATTTCAAAATTTTCCTATGATCACGCAAGATCTATCTAGGTGATGCATAGCAACGAGAGAGGAGAGTGTGTCCATGTACCCTCATAGACCGAAAGCGAAAGCGTTTAGTAACGCGGTTGATGTAGTCGAACGTCTTCGCGATCCAACCGATCCTAGCACCGAACGTACAGCACCTCGTGTTCAACACACGTTCAGCTCGATGACGTCCCTCGAGCTCTTGATCCAGTTGAGGACGAGGGAGAGTTCCGTTAGTACGACGGCATGGCGACGGTGATGATGAAGTTACCGGCGCAGGGCTTCGCCTAAGCACTATGACGATATGACCAGGGTGTGTAACTGTGGAGGGGGGCACCGCACACGGCTAAGAGAAGACTTGGTGTGCCTTTGGGGTGCCCTCTTCCCACGTATATAAAGGAGGGGGAGAGGAGGCCGGCCCAAGGGGGGTGCGCCAAGGGGGGAGTCCTACTTGGACTCTCGGTCCAAGTAGGATTCGCCCCCCACTTTCCTATTCCAACTAGGAGAAGGAGGGAAGAAGGAAGAGGGGAGAAGGAAAGAGGGGGGTGACGCCCCCTCCTAGTCCAATTCAGACCAGCCTTGGGGGAGGCGCGCGACCACCCCTTAAGGCCCTTCTCCCCTTTCCCCTAAAGCCCATTAAGGCCCACTACTTTCCCGGGGGTTCCGGTAACCTCTCGGTACTCCTGAAAATACCCGAAACACTTTGGAACCATTCTGGTGTCCAAATATAATCTTACAATATATCGATCTTTACCTCTCGGCCATTTCGAGACTCCTCGTCATGCTCATGATCTCATCCGGGGCTCCGAACAAACGTCGGTCATCAAATCACATAACTCATAATACTAATCGTCATCAAACGTTAAGCGTGTGGACCCTACGGGTTCGAGAACTATGTAGACATGACTGAGACACATCTTCGGTCAATAACCAATAGCAGAACCTGGATGCTCATATTGGCTCCAACATATTCTACGAAGATCTTTATCGGTCAAATCGCATAACAACATACGTTGTTCCCTTTGTCATCGGTATGTTACTTGCCCGAGATTCGATCGTGGTATCATCATACCTAATTCAATCTCGTTACCGGCAATTCTCTTTACTCGTTCCATAATGCATCATCTCGTAACTATCTCATTAGTCACATTGCTTACAAGGCTTATACTGATGAGCATTACCGAGAGGGCCCAGAGATAACTCTCCCATACATGGAGTGACAAATCCTAATCTCGATCTATGCCAACTCAACAAACACCATCGGAAACACCTGTAGAGCATCTTTATAATCACCCAGTTATGTTCTGACGTTTGATAGCACACAAGGTGTTCCTCCGGTATTCGTGAGTTGCATAATCTCATAGTTAGAGGAACATGTATAAGTCATGATGAAAGAAATAGCAATAAAACTAAATGATCATTATGCTAAGCTAACGGATGGGTCTTGTCCATCACATCATTCTCTAATGATGTGATCCCGTTCATCAAATGACAACACATGTCCATCGTCAGGAAACTTAACCATATTTGATTAACGAGCTAGTCTAGTAGAGGCATACTAGGGACACTCTGTTTGTCTATGTATTCACACATGTACTAGGTTTCCGGTTAATACAATCCTAGCATCAATAATAAACATTTATCATGATATAAGAAAATATAAATAACAACTTTATCATTTCCTCTAGGGCATATTTCCTTCACGGTCTCCATCACAGCGGGGCAAGGAATGATCTGGGTCCGGGCTGAATCCTGGTCTTCAAGGTCCGAGTTGAACTGGAGGCCTTGGGTCGGCTCCATGGCCAAGTAGGCATGAGGGACTGAGGACAAAACCTGGTCTTCGGATGTTACTTCCGTATTGGGGCTTGAAGCCGAATTGGTGAGGGGGAGCTCAGTCGGGGACGATTCATGACTTCCGAGCGTCTAAACGTCACTAGGGCTCTAGGCCCGATCGGTGACGTGAGGAAAGGATTCAGCTGAGAGTGATTCTTGGCGTCCGAACATCGCCTCTGCGTCGAGGCCCGAAGATGGGTCTTCGGTGGGCATCACTAGCACGGCTGAAGGGGATTCCCAGTCTCCGGATGTGGTGGTTGTTAAGGCATATCTCTCTCGATGTAGTTTTGGTGATTTATGACAACATATTTGCGGACTAACCTTGTGCTTTGAGCATTTCAGAGATTCATCCTTTGGCTCGAGACGATTTCTTTCCCCTCAGAGTGTTTTTCAAGACGGTGTAGCTCTTTCGTTTCTTGTTGGTGGATTAGTTTCATAGGAGTCACCGTACTATCAAGAGGGGGTCCGCTTTGGTATGGCTAGGGTGGAATCATCACGTACACTTTCGTTTCACACCCTCTGGGCCTTCCCGCGTCATTGGAGGTCTTATTCCCTACTGTTTGGGCAGTCTTTAGCCCCAGTGGTAGTACCGCGGTGCCCAGCGGTAGTACTGCTTATGTGTCCTCGAAGGCAGTACCGCTGCGGTACTGGGCCACTACCGCCTCGAATCGAGGGGGGCACTTCTCGTGTCGGGTTGAGCAGCACTTGCAGTGGTAGTAGGTGTAGTAGTATCGCTCGAGAGCGGTAGTACCGCCCTGCCACCGCGGTAGTACCGCGCTGGGCCAGTCCCTCCTCTATCTTCAAGCCCTCTCTGGTTGGGCGTTAGTACCGTAAGGGGGAGCGGTAGTATCGCTGGGTCCAGCGGTAGTACCACTGCCCACTGCGGTAGTACCGCCCTCTGTGGGGCTGTTTTAGTGGGGTAACGGTTGGATTGTTGCCCCTACTATAAAACGGGGTCCCCTTCTTCTTCGTTGACCTACCTCTTCTCCCAAAAAGCTCCATTATTGCTCCAAGCTCCATTTTCGCCCGATCTCTCTCTCTAGCCAACCAAACTTGTTGATTTGCTCAGGAGTAGTTGAGAAGGCCCCGATCTACACTTCCACCAAGAGATATTTGATTCCCCCACTAATCCCTAGCGGATCTTGTTACTCTTGGGTGTTTGAGCACCCTAGACGGTTGAGGTCACCACAGAGCCATAGTCCATTGTGGTGAAGCTTTGTGGTATTGTTGGGAGCCTCCGATTGAGTTGTGGAGTTTGCCCCAACCTTGTCTGTAAAGGTCTGGTCGCCGCCTCCAAGGGCACCAATAGTGGAATCACGGCATCTCACAATGTGTGAGGGCGTGAGGAGAATATGGTGGCCCTAGTGGCTTCTTGGGGAGCATTGTGCCTCCACACCGCTCTAACAGGGACGTACTTCCCCTCAAAAGGAAGGAACTTCGGTAACACATCCTCGTCTTCACCGGGACCACTCTTGGTTATCTCTTACCTTTACTTGTGCAAGCTTATTAGTGTTACTTCTCTTGCTTGCGTGTATGTTCGTTGTTGTTGCATCATATAGGTTGCTCACCTAGTTGCACATCTAGACAACCTACTTTGATGCAAATTTTAATTTGGTAAAGAAAAGTTAAAAAATTGTTAGTTGCCTATTCACCCCCCCCCCCTCTAGTAAACCATATCGATCCTTTCAATTGGTATCAGAGCCTCGTCTCTTTACTAAGGACTTTGTCATCCGAAGAGTATGGTTGACACCGTAGACGGTGTGGAGGAGCACTCCGGTGTAAATCCGATCTCGTCTACGGGTGATGGGGGAACCTCGGTCTCCCGTGAGGAATTCAATGTAGCCTTGGAGACATTGGAAACCTCAATGACGACCGAGGTGGAAAGCGTGTTTACTAAATTCATTGAAGGGCTTAAACTATCCACCGCACCATTAAAAGTGGGTGATCCCACCGACAAGGTGACGGATGCTATCTCCGACAAGGGGGGAGCTAGTAGTGAAAAGGCTCCTTCTTCTAGTGGTAAAAATGGCACTGGCATCTTTTCCCATGTGGAACCACCACTTGTTTATGGTGGACCGATTCCTTCCACTCATTTGAATCATGTTGGTCCTCCCCCTAAGATTGTGAAAAATGAGGACTTTGATTCTTGGGTTTATCGCTTTAAGCATCATTTAAATCATGTGAACACTAATCTTTGGAGAATCATTGAAGAAGGTTTCCATCCACATGATCCAAGAAACTTCACTCCTCGAGAAGCCGCGGATAATCAATTCAATGAGAATGCTCTCTTCATCATTCAAGATGTAATTCCACCCGAAGATCTACCTCATCTTTGGCCCTTCGCCTTGGCCAAAGATGCATGGCTTTGTGTTGTCTCTCTCTGCCGGGGAAGCGCAAGCATTCAACGCTCCAACTATGAAGTAGTGCAAGATGAAGCCGATGAGTTTGCAATGAAAGAAGATGAAGAACCTCGTGAGCTTTATCAGAGAGTAACCAAACTCGAGGTCTCACTCCGAGATCACGGGAGCAAGGACACGGATGAAAATTGGATCAAGTGCAAATTCCTCAAGGCAATGATGGCTTACCACAAGGCCATGTCCTCCGTCATTCATCAAAGGTCGGACTTCCACACTTTGACCTCAAGTGAAGTGTTGGATGAGTTTGTGGCTATGAATATCTTGGACAAGACCGCCGACAATGCGGTGCTTCGCTCTCAAATGGCAAAGAAGCCCAACCTTGCATTGAAGGCCAAGGTTTGCATTGAAGAAGAAGAAGAGGAAGAAGAGGAAAGCAACCCCAAAGATACAAATTATGCCTATCATGAACACATGGCACTTGCTTCAAGGCAATTTTGGAGCAAGAAAAACTCAAGGCCAAACTTCAACAAGAACAACTCAAGTGGCATGAAGAGCAAGCAACGTGTAAGGACTTGCTACAATTGTGGCAATGTGAGTCATTTTGTTGCGGAGTGCCCGTATGAGAAGAGGGAAGACAATGGTGGCAAGCTCATTCGAAAGGACAAAGCCAAGTCTTTCCCCAACAAGAGCAACTTCACCAAGAAAACCCCTCACAAGGCGTTGGTGGTTCAAGAAGAGTACCATGAGGATGATGATGATGATGATGATGAAGATGGTGAGTTGGTTGCCATGGCCTCCGTTGCCATTGCAAAAACTCCATGAATATCTCTCTTCGACTCACCCAATGAGAACATCACCGCCAAGTGCCTCATGGCTAAAGCCACCAACAAGGTAACTCCCAACATCAAAGCTACCATCATTAATAATCCTTGACGGATTGCATTGATGAATGCGAGGGACCTAATGTGGAGGAAAATGAGTTTGAGTCCTTTATGGGTACTCAAGGGTAAAAACAAGAAGCATTTTGTTGCTCTCTTGGAACAACTTGGTGAAGCCAATGACGTGATCGAGGCTCATGAAGATACTATCTCCAAGATGGAGGGGCTTAGTCGTGACTATGCCGATGAGATTTCGGATCTTCCCAATGCTGTTGAGGAAGAGCGTGCTTCGTTTGGCTCTTGAGGAGTCACACAACGTTGATCATGCTAAGTTAAAGAAAGATTTGGATCATGCTCTTATTGTTTCTTGTGTGCTAAACTCCGAGAAGGCCAAACTTGGGGTTGATCTTACTAGACTCAAAGAGGAGTTTGATCTACTTGACAAGGCTCACAAGGTCTTCAAGGGTGCTCATGCTAGCCTCAAAGAGTCTCATGATCAACTTCAAGTAAAGCTAACCAAGGAGAAAGCCAATTTTCCTCGTATGATGTTAATTGATAATGCAAATGCTACTAACCCGTGTTGTGAGCATGTGCATCTTGTTGAGGAGAACGCTAAGCTAAAGGTGCAACTTGAGAAAGGTCTTGTGTCTTGCATACAAGGCGAGAAGAGCCTCAACGACCTCTTGACCAACCAAAAGGGAGTTGTGGGCAAGGAAGGGATTGGGTACATGCCCAAGTCCAAGAACAAGAAGAAGAATGACAAGGCCAAATGACCTCCTCCTCTCAAGCCAAAATTTGTGAAGGAGGGTGAGGGTTCTACTAAGGAGAAGGAAAAAAGCTTCATGAGGGGTAGTGATGCCAAGAAGGGAAACGCTCCCCTTCCCAACAAAGTTGGCGACTTTAACCCTTCCTATGTGTTGTGCCATGCTAGAGATGGGCATGTTTATGCCAAATTTGTTGGTTCTCCTTATGAATACATTGAATGGTCTATTTGAGTTCCTAAGACCCTTATTACTAACATCAAAGGACCCATTACAAAATGGGTACCTAAAACCAAGCATTGATCTCTTGTAGGTGTTTGCTTCCGGTGGGGGATCATGGTTGCTCGATAGTGGAGCTACTAATCATATGACCGGAAGCAAGGACTTGGTGGTGGACGTGCAAAAGATTCCATCCATGCCCACTAATGTCGAGTGGGGTGATGCCTCATCTTCTAAGGTATTGGTACTCAGCAAAGTTGTCATTTCTCATGATCTTATGATCGAGAAGGTCATGCTTGTTGAGTCCCTTGCATACAATTTACTTTCCGTTCGTCAACTAGCACTCATGGGCTTTGCCACTTTCTTTGATATTTATTCCGTGGCCTTCATGTGGAGCAAGACTCTTAAAGTAGACTTTGTTGGGCATGTCAAGAATGGTCTCTATGTGATTAACTTCTCGAAGCGACCCACTAAGACCGCGACATGCCTAATGGCTAAAGTTGACGTGGGATGGCTTTGGCATCGCCGTTTAGCCCACGTCAATATGAGATCTTTGCAAAGTCTTCTCAAGGGGGACCATGTCCGTGGACTAACAAATGTTAGTTTTGCCAAAGATCGTGCTTAAATTGCTTGCATCGAAGGAAAGCTACATGAGAAGGCTCACCCTCCCACGACTATCATCTACTCGAAGAGGCCTTTGGAGCTCCTTCACTTGGATCTCTTTGGACCTCCATCCTTTGATAGTCTTGGGGGTAGAAAGTATTGCTTGGTGATTGTAGATGACTATTCAAGATACACTTGGGTATATTTCTTCAAGAGGAAGAGCGAGACCCAACAAACCGTCATCGACTTTGCAAATGAAGCTCAACGACAACACAATGCAAAGATCTTGACAATAAGAAGTGACAACGGCTCCGAGTTCAAGAACTACACCTTGGATGAGTTTTTGAGTGATGAGGGAATCAAGCATCAAAATTCCGCACCTTATACCCCTCAACAAAATGGTGTAGCGGAGAGGAAGAACCGAACATTGATGGATGCGGCAAGGACCATGATGGTGGAGTTCAAGTCTCCCTACAACTTTTGGGCCGAAGCCATCAACACCGCGTGCCATGCATCTAATCGGCTCTACCTCCGCAAAGGCTTGAATAAGACTCCATATGAGATACTCACCGGTAACAAGCCCAACCTCATGTACTTCCAGGTATTCGGGTGTAAGTGTTTCATTCTCAAGAAAGGTGTCCGTTTGTCTAAATTTGAGGCTAGAGCTTATGAGGGCATATTTGTTGGTTATGCTACAAACTCTCATGCTTACCGTGTTCTCAATAAGTCCACGGGACTTATTGAGGAAACGTGTAACGTGGAGTTTGATGAGAATAATGGCTCCCAAGTGGAGCAAAGTGGTACTTGTGATGTAGGTGATGAAATTCCTCCCCAAGCCATAAGAAGAATGGGTATTGGTCATATCCTACCCATTGAGGAACCCCTTGTGGCTGAAGGAGAAGGACAATGTTCTACTCAAGTGGAACCTTCACCAACCCAAGACCGACATGCTTCCGAAGAACAAAGTGAGGGCCCTCAACCTCAAGAACAAGACCAAGGGCAAGATCAATCTCAATATGGTGTTGTAACATCAAGTGATGCCCAAGGTCAAGCTCCCTCCTCCGAGCAAGTTCAAGATCAAGAGCTTCCACGAGATCAAGAATAAGCTCAAGACGACGCTCAAGATGATCAAGTGACCACTCCTCGTCTCACCCCCGAGGAGGAATTGGAGCGTCGTGCCGCCAAGGTTGCTTCCAAGCTCTCCACCAAGGATCATCTCATGACAAGTGTGCTTGGAAGCTTAAGAAAGGGGGTAAGAACTCATAGACAATTAGCAAACTATTGTGAACATCACGCGTTTGTCTCTTGTGTTGAACCCCAAAAGGTCTATGAGGCACTCGAAGATCCGGATTGGTCCATGCATGAACAACTTAACAAGTTCGAGCGCAGCGAAGTGTGGAGATTGGTGTCAAGGCCAACGAGGAACCACAATGTCATTGGAACCAAGTGGATATTCAAGAACAAGCAAGATGCTCATGGGATTATCATTCGCAACAAGGCTCGTTTGGTAGCACAAGGCTACTCCCAAGTCGAGGGTATCGACTACGGTGAAACCTTTGCTCCCGTTCCTCATCTTGAATCCATTCGCATGTTGATTGCATATGCTTCTCATCACAACTTTAAGTTACAACAAATGGATGTGAAGAGTGCTTTTCTTAATGGTCCTATTAATGAATTGGTTTATGTCAAGGAACCCCCCGGGTTCGAGGATCCCTACTTTCCCGATCACGTGTATCAACTCGATAAGGCACTCTATGGCCTTAAACAAGCCCCACGTGCGTGGTATGACCACCTTACCAAGTTGTTACAAGACCGTGGTTTTGAAGTTGGGCTAATCGACCCCACTCTTTTTACCAAGAAGGTCAAAGGGGAGTTGTTTGTGTGCCAATTATATGTTGATGATATTATCTTTGGTTCCCCTAACAAAGCTTTCAATGAGGAATTTGCCGCTCTCATGACCTCAAAGTTCGAGATGTCTTCCATGGGAGAGTTGAAGTTCTTTCTCGGGTTCGAAGTGAAGCAAAGGAGAGAATGAACCTTCATCAACCAAGCCAAATACACTCAAGACATGCTCAACAGATTCAAGCTAAGTGATGGCAAGCCGGCTTCCACTCCCATGCCCACCAAGTGCAAACTAGACATTGATCCCAATGGTAAAGCGGTGGATCAAAAGGTATATCGTTCCATGATTGGCTCCTTGCTTTACCTTTGTGCATTTAGACCGGATATCATGTTGAGTGTGGGAATTTGTGCACGGTTTCAAGCCGCACCCAAGGAAAGTCACTTTGTGGCGGTCAAGCGAATCTTTCGATATTTGGCTCATACCCCAAACTTTGGCCTTTGGTACCCAAGAGGAGCAAACTTTAAGCTTGTAGGTTATTCAGACTCGGATTGGGCGGGAGACAAAGTGGATAGGAAGTCCACTTCTGGAGGGTGCCAATTTCTTGGTTGCTCTTTGGTGAGTTGGTCTTCCAAGAAGCAAAGTTGTGTATCTCTCTCGTCCACGAAAGCGGAATATGTGGCCGCCGGTAGTTGTTGTGCACAACTTTTATGGATGAGGCAAACTTTAAAGGATTACGGTGTCACTTGTGACAAAGTGCCTCTTTGGTGTGACAATGAAAGTGCCATCAAGATTTCTCTCAACCCAGTGCAACACTTCAAGACAAAACATATTGAGATTAGGTATCATTTCATCCGGGATCACATTAGGCGAGGGGAGATCGAGCTTAACTATGTCAACACTCATGATAACCTTGAAGATATCTTCATGAAGCCTTTGGATGAAGCAAGATTTCGCGAGTTAAATATCATTGATTCAAGCAATGTGACTTGAACCCTTGCACACCCCACCTCACTCAACTTGTTGTCTAGTTTAGGTGTAGGCATGGACATAGGGGGAGTGTTGTTCTCTCAATGAACTTTCCCTCCCCCCCATAATGCATAAACTAACCAAACTATTTCACATTAGCCCTTTTTTTATGGTACTTGTGCTTTAAAGATGATTGTTGGTCATGGGCCCAAGGTTAAAATCTTCGCGGCGCCATACCTCTGAACTCAAACATAGGTGGCCTCGGCCACCGTCCTCTCTTGGAGAGGTGTGTCTCTTCTTTCTTTTTGTCGGTTTTGTGTGTGTGTGTGTGTGTTCTCGTTTTGTCTCGGTTTCTTCTCTTGTGTTCTGCCCGATTTGGTCGGCCCTTTTTGTGGCAGAGTGGTACTACCGCTGCATGAGTGGTACTACCGCTAGCAAGCGTCAAGCGGTACTACCGCCCACCCCAGCAGTACTACCGCTGCGGGGCAGGCGACGGGGGGTTATGTCGGGGCAGGGGGAGTTGCTTCTCCCCCATGCCCATTCACCCCCACTCGTCTTCCTCGTTGCTCCTGCAACCTCTCGCCACAGGAGGGGCCCGGCCGGCCGCCATTTTCATGTCGTCCCTCTCCATTTCCTTCGGTGGAGTCGATCCCCACCATGTCCTCTTGCCATGAATGCCGGTGATGATCATCCTGAGCAGCAGGTCCGCCATGTCAACCCCGGTCGTGCAACGTCAAAGCGCTACCGCACTTCTGAGTCAGTAGGTGGTTCCTCTAGTACTCAACCGCCGCCAGCAGGCGCAACCTCAAGTGCTCCACCGCCACCTCAGCAGTCGAAGAGATCCGCCAACAAGCCAAAGGGAAAGACTGTGACTGAGATGACTGCCAAGGAGTTTTGGGCAAAGCGTCGCCGCAACCCCTATGAGGAAGACCAAGATCCCACTTTGGTTAACCACCCGTTCTGGAACCGCTTTCAGTTTTCCATCTATTTTGATGTGATCAAGGCTAAGAAGAATCTCTATGTTGATGTACGCTCCATTGACACGGATGCTATGGAGAAGGACCCTGAGTACTTTGGCGAAGCCCTTCAGATGTGTTCTCAGCTAAACATTCTCAGAATCATACAGTTCAACAAGGATATTGATGCAGATTTGGTGGCTCAATTCTTTGCTACTGTTCATCTTGGAACTGATGCCGGCAGGACTCTGACTTGGATGACCAATGGCAAGTTGCTTTCTGTCAAGTGGAAGGCCTTCATGGAGTTACTTGAGGTGGAAGATCACGGGCTTGAGACTCCAGTCGGCTTCCGCCCTCACCACAATGCTACCTCCACTCACAAGCAAGCCCTCTGGCCCTACTGTACAGTGAAGGTTCACCCTATGACTACACTACAAAAAAAGACACATCCGTGACATTTTGGGCCGAACAAAAAAAATTTTGTCATACATATGACACTTCTATGACGATAATTGTGACAAAACCCGGTATCAACATAGATGTGGTGGGCTCCTACTTCTATGACAAAAAATCATGACAGAAAATGGGATTTTTGTTGGAAATATGCCCTAGAGGCAATAATAAATTGGTTATTATTATATTTCCTTGTTCATGATAATCGTTTATTATCCATGCTCTAATTGTATTGATAGGAAACTCAGATGCATGTGTGGATACATAGACAACACCATGTCCCTAGTAAGCCTCTAGTTGACTAGCTCGTTGATCAATAGATGGTTACGGTTTCCTGACCATGGACATTGAATGTCATTGATAACGGGATCACATCATTAGGAGAATGATGTGATGGACAAGACCCAATCCTAAGCCTAGCACAAAGATCGTGTAGTTCATATGCTAAAGTTTTTCTAATGTCAAGTATCATTTCCTTAGACCATGAGATTGTGCAACTCCCGGATACCGTAGGAATGCTTTGGGTGTATCAAACGTCACAACGTAACTGGGTGACTATAAAGGTGCATTACAGGTATCTCTGAAAGTGTATGTTGGGTTGGCACGAATCGAGACTGGGATTTGTCACTCCGTGTAAGCGGAGAGGTATCTCTGGGCCCACTCGGTAGGACATCATCATATGCGCAATGTGACCAAGGAGTTGATCACGGGATGATGTGTTACGGAACGAGTAAAGAGACTTGCCGGTAACGAGATTGAACAAGGTATAAGGATACCGACGATCGAATCTCGGGCAAGTAACATACCGATAGACAAAGGGAATTGTATACGGGATTGATTAAGTCCTTGACATCGTGGTTCATCCGATGAGATCATCGTGGAACATGTGGGAGCCATCATGGGTATCCAGATCCCGCTGTTGGTTATTGACCGGAGAACGTCTCGGTCATGTCTGCATGTCTCCCGAACCCGTACGGTCTACACACTTAAGGTTCGGTGACGCTAGGGTTGTAGAGATATTAGTATGCGGTAACCCGAATGTTGTTCGGAGTCCCGGATGAGATCCCGGACGTCACGAGGAGTTCCGGAATGGTCCGGAGGTAAAGAATTATATATAGGAAGTGCTATTTCGGCCATTGGGACAAGTTTCGGGGTCATCGGTACTGTACCGGGACCACCGGAAGGGTCCCGGGGGCCCACCAGGTGGGGCCACCTGCCCCGGGGGGCCACATGGGCTGTAGGGGGTGTGCCTTGGCCTATATGGGCCAAGGGCACCAGCCCCAAGAGGCCCATGCGCCAAGAGAGAAAAAAGGGGGGAGAGTCCTACAAGGGGAAGGCACCTCCGAGGTGCCTTGGGGAGGATGGACTCCTCCCCACCCTTGGCCGCACCATTCCTTGGAGGAAGGGGCAAGGGCTGCGCCTCCCCCTCTCCCTTGGCCCTATATATAGTGGGGAAAAAGGAGGAGCAAACCAATCTAAGGCCTGGCGCCTCCCTCTCCCTCCCGTGACACATCTACCTCCTCCCGCAGCGCTTAGCGAAGCCCTGTTGGAATCCCGCTACTTCCACCACGCCGTCGTGCTACTGGATCTCCATCAACTTCTCCCTCCTCCTTGCTGGATCAAGTCATGGGAGACGTCTCCCTTCCATAGTGTGTTGAACGCGGAGGTGCCGTCCGTTCGGCGCTAGGATCATCGGTGATTTGATCACGA
Source organism: Triticum urartu (assembly GCF_003073215.2). Lineage (NCBI taxonomy): Eukaryota > Viridiplantae > Streptophyta > Magnoliopsida > Poales > Poaceae > Triticum > Triticum urartu. The sequence continues at coordinate 73,179,428 of NC_053026.1, read as the reverse complement.
CGAGTACGACTCCATCAACCCCGTTCTCTTGAACGCTTCCGCGTCAGCGATCTACAAGGGTATGTAGATGCACTCTCCTTCCCCTCGTTGCTAGTCTCTCCATAGATAGATCTTGGTGATACGTAGGAAAATTTTGAATTTACTACGTTCCCCAACAGTGGCATCATGAGCTAGGTCTATTGCGTAGATTCTATGCACGAGTAGAACACAAAGAAGTTGTGGGCGTTGATTTTGTTCAATATGCTTGCCGTTACTAGTCTTATCTTGATTCGGCGGCATCGTGGGATGAAGCAGCCCGGACCAACCTTACACGTACTCTTACGTGAGACAGGTTCCACCGACAAACATGCACTAGTTGCATAAGGTGGCTAGCGGGTGTCTGTCTCTCCCACTTTAGTCGGATCGGATTCGATGAAAAGGGTCCTTATGAAGGGTAAATAGCAATTGGCATATCACGTTGTGGTTTTGCGTAGGTAAGAAACGTTCTTGCTAGAAACCCATAGCAGCCACGTAAAACATGCAAACAACAATTAGAGGACGTCTAACTTGTTTTTGCAGGGTATGCTATGTGATGTGATATGGCCAAAAGGATGTGATGAATGATATATGTGATGTATGAGATTGATCATGTTCTTGTCAAGGGAATCACGACTTGCATGTCGATGACGAGACAACTTCAAGAAGACACAATGATGGAGATCATGATGATGGAGATCATGGTGTCATACCGGTGACAAGATGATCATGGAGCCCCAAGATGGAGATCAAAGGAGCTACATGATATTGGCCATATCATGTCACTATTTGATTGCATATGATGTTTATCATGTTATGCATCTTGTTTACTTAGTACGACGGTAGTAAATAAGATGATCCCTCATTAAAATTTCAAGAAGTGTTCTCCCCTAACTATGCACCGTTGCTACAGTTCGTCGCTTCGAAGCACCACGTGTTAATCGGGTGTGATAGATCCTTTCGTTCACATACAACGGGTGTAAGAAGTTTTACACATGCAAAAACACTTAGGGTTAACTTGACGAGCCTAGCATGTGAAGACATGGCCTCGGAACACAGAGACCGAAAGGTCGAGCATGAGTCGTATAGAAGATACGATCAACATGAAGATGTTCACCGATGTTGACTAGTCCGTCTCACGTGTTGATCGGACACGGCCTAGCTCACTCGGATCATGTAATCACTTAGATGACTAGAGGGATGTCTATCTAAGTGGGAGTTCATAAGATGAACTTAATTATCCTGAACATAGTCAAAAAGGATTTTTGCAAATTATGTCGTAGCTTACGCTATAGTTCTACTATTTAGATATGTTCCTAGAGAAAAATTAGTTGAAAGTTGATAGTAGCAATTATGCGGACTAGGTCCGTAAACTGAGGATTGTCCTCAATGCTTCTTAGAAGGCTTATGTCCTTAATGCACCGCTCAGTGTGCTGAACCTCGAACGTTGTCTGTGGATGTTGTGAACATCTGACATACACGTTTTGATAACTACGTGATAGTTGAGTTAAACGGTTTAGAGTTGAGGCACCGAAGACGTTTTTGAAACGTCGCGAAACATATAAGATGTTTTGAGGGCTGAAATTGGGATTTCAGGCTCGTGCCCACGTCAAGAGGTATAAGACCTCCGACGATTTTCTTAGCCTGCAAACTAAGGAGAAAAGCTCAATTGTTGAGCTAGTGCTCAGATTGTCTGAGTACAACAATCGCTTGAATCAAGTGGGAGTTGATCTTCCAGATGAAATAGTGATGGATCTCCGAAGTGATTACCACCAAGCTTCTAGAGCTTCGTGATGAACTATAATATATCAGGGACATATATGATGATCCTTGAGATATTCGCGATGTTAGACACCACAAAAGTAGAAATCAAGAAGGAGCATCAATTGTTGATGGTTTGTGAAACCGCTAGTTTCAAGAAGGGCAAGGGCAAGAAGGGATACTTCGTGAAACGGCAATTCAGCTGCTGCTCTAGTGAAGAAACCCAAGGTTGAACCCAAACCCGAGACTGAGTGCTTCTGTAAAAAAGGGGAACAACCACTGGAGCAGAATTACCCTAGATACTTGGTAGATTAGAAGGCTGGCAAGGTCGATAGAAGTATATTGGATATACATTATGTTAATGTGTACATTACTAGTACTCCTAGTAGCACCAGGGTATTAGATACCGGTTTGGTTGCTAAGTGTTAGTAACTCGAAATAAAAGCTACGGAATAAACGGGGACTAGCTAAAGGTGAGCTGACGATATGTGTTGGAAGTGTTTCCAATGTTGATATGATCAAGCATCGTAAGCTCCCTCTACCATCGAGATTGGTGTTTGCGTTGAGCATAGACATGATTGGATTATGTCTATCGCAATACGGTTATTCATTTAAGGAGAATAATGGTTACTCTGTTTATTTGAATAATACCTTCAATGGTCTTACACCTAAAATGAATGGTTTATTGAATCTCGATCGTAGTGATACACATGTTCATGCCAAAAGATAGTAATGATAGTACCACCTACTTGTGGCACAGCCACGTAAGTCATATCGGTATAAAACGCATGAAGAAGCTCCATGTTGATGGATCTTTGGACTCACTCATTTTTGAAAAGTTTGAGACATGCGAACCATGTCTATTGGTGTATATGCATGAAGAACCTCCATGCAAATGGACCGTTCGGACTCACTTGATTTTGAATCACTTGAGACATGCAGATCATACCACATGGGCAAGATGACTGAAAGCCTCGGTTTCAGTAAAATGGAACTAGAAAGCAAATTGTTGGAAGTAATACATTTTGATGTGTGCAATCCAATGAGTGCTGAGGCATGTAGTGGATATCGTTATGTTCTTACTTCACAGATGATTTGAGTAGATGTTGAGTATATTTACTTGATGAATCACGAGCCTGAATTATTGAAAGGTTCAAGTAATTTCAGAGTGAAGTTGAAAGATCGTCGTGACAAGAGGATAAAAGATCTATGATATGATCATAGAGATGAATATCTGAATTACGAGTTTGGCACGGAATTAAGACATTGTGGAAATTGTTTCACAACTGATACAGCCTGGAACACCATAGTGTGATGGTGTGTCCGAACATCATAACTGCACCCTATTGGATATGATGCATACCATGATGTCTCTTATCAAATTACCACAATAGTTTATGGGTTAGGCATTAGAGACAACCACATTCACTTTAAATAGGGCACCACGTAATTCCGATGAGATGACACCGTATGAACTATGGTTTAGAGAAACCTAAGCTGTCATTTCTTAAAAGTTTGGGGCTGCGACGCTTATGTGGAAAAGTTTCAGGCCGATAAGCTCGAACCCAAAGCGGATAAATGCATCTTCATAGGACAACCCAAAAACAGTTGGGTATACCTCCTGTCTCAGATCCGAAAGCAATAAGGGATTGTTTCTAGAATCGGGTCCTTTCTCGAGGAAAAGTTTCTCTCGAAAGAATTGAGTGGGAGGACGGTGGAGACTTGATGAGGTTATTGAACCGTCTCTTCAGCTAGTGTGTGGCAGGGCACAGGAAGTTGTTCCTGTGGCACCTACACCAATTGAAGTGGAAGCTTATGATAGTGATCATGAAACTTCAGATCAAGTCACTCCCAAACCTCGTAGGATGACAAGGATGCGTACTACTTCAGAGTGGTACGTAATCCTGTCTTGGAAGTCATGTTGCTAGACAACAATGAACCTACGAGCTATGGAGAAGCGATGGTGGGCCTGGATTCCGATAAATGGCTCGAGGCCATAAAATCCAAGAGAGGATCCATGTATGAAAACAAAGTGTAGACTTTGGGAATACTACTTGATGGTCGTAAGGCTGTTAGGTACAGATGGATTTTAGAAGGAAGACGGATGATGATGGTAAATGTCACCATTAAGAAAGCTCGACTTGTCGTTAAGATGTTTTCCGACAAGTTCAAGGAGTTGACTACGGTGAGACTTTCTCACTCGTAGCGATGCTAAGAGTCTGTTGGAATTATATTAGCGATTACTGCATTATTTATGAAATCTTGCAGATAGGATGTCAAAAAAAAAACATTGTTTCCTCGACGATTTTCTTGAGGAAAGGTTGTATGTGATACAACCGAAAGGTTTTGTCAATCCTGAAAGTTGCTAATAAGTATGCAAAGCCCCAGCAATCCTTCTGAGGACTGGAGTAAGCAACTCGGAGTTGGAATGTATGCTTTGATGATGATCAAAGATTTTGGGTGTATACGAAGTTTATTAGAAACTTGTATTTCCAAAGAAGTGAGTGGGAGCACTATAGAATTTCTGATGAGTATATGTTGTTGACACATTGTTGATCAGAAATGATGTAGAATTTATGGAAAGCATATAGGGTTATGTGGAAAGTGTTTTTCAATGGAAAGCCTGGATTAAGCTACTTGAACATTGAGCATCAAGATCTATAAGGATAGATCAAAACGCTTAATGGTATTTTCAAATGAGCACATACCTTGACATGATCTTGAAGTTGTTCAAGATGGATCAGTCAAAGAAGGAGTTCTTGCCTGAGTTGTAAGGTATGAAGTTAAGACTTAAAGCTCGACCATGGCAGAATAGAGAGAAAGGACGAAAGTCGTCCCCTATGCTTAAGACGTAGGCTCTACAGTATGCTATGCTGTGTACCACACCTGAAGTGTGCCTTGCCATGAGTCAGTCAAGGGGTACAAGAATGATCCAAGTATGGATCACAGGACAGCGGTCAAAGTTATCCTTAGTAACTAGTGGACTAAGGAATTTTCTCGATTATGGAGGTGGTAAAAGAGTTCGTCGTAAAAGGTTACGTCGATGCAAGCTTAACACCTATCCGGATAGCTCTGAGTAGAGATACCGGATACATATAATGGAGCAACAATTTAGAATAGCTCCAAGTAGAACAGTTATTTGGAGTAGCTCCAAATAGAACGTGGTAGCTACATCTAGGAGATGACATAGAGATTTGTAAAGCACACACGGATCTGAAAGGTTCGGACCCGTTGACTAAAACCTTTCTCACAAGCAACATGATCAAACCTAAAACTCATTGAGTGTTAATCACATAGTGATGTGAACTAGACTACTGACTCTAGTAAACTCTTGGGTGTTAGTCACATGGCGATGTGACCCGTGAGTGTTAATCACATGGCGATGTGAACTAGATTATTGACTCTAGTGCAAGTGGGAGACTGTTGGAAATATGCCCTAGAGGCAATAATAAATTGGTTATTATTATATTTCCTTGTTCATGATAATCGTTTATTATCCATGCTATAATTGTATTGATAGGAAACTCAGATACATGTGTGGATACATAGACAACACCATGTCCCTAGTAAGCCTCTAGTTGACTAGCTCGTTGATCAATAGATGGTTACGGTTTCCTGACCATGGACATTGAATGTCATTGATAACGGGATCACATCATTAGGAGAATGATGTGATGGACAAGACCCAATCCTAAGCCTAGCACAAAGATCGTGTAGTTCATATGCTAAAGTTTTTCTAATGTCAAGTATCATTTCCTTAGACCATGAGATTGTGCAACTCCCGGATACCGTAGGAATGCTTTGGGTGTATCAAACGTCACCAACGTAACTGGGTGACTATAAAGGTGCATTACAGGTATCTCCGAAAGTGTCTGTTGGGTTGGCACGAATCGAGACTGGGATTTGTCACTCCGTGTAAGCGGAGAGGTATCTCTGGGCCCACTCGGTAGGACATCATCATATGCGCAATGTGACCAAGGAGTTGATCACGGGATGATGTGTTACGGAACGAGTAAAGAGACTTGCCGGTAACGAGATTGAACAAGGTATTGGATACCGACGATCGAATCTCGGGCAAGTAACATACCGATAGACAAAGGGAATTGTATACGGGATTGATTAAGTCCTTGACATCGTGGTTCATCCGATGAGATCATCGTGGAACATGTGGGAGCCATCATGGGTATCCAGATCCCGCTGTTGGTTATTGACCGGAGATTCGTCTCGGTCATGTCTACATGTCTCCCGAACCCGTAGGGTCTACACACTTTAAGGTTCGGTGACGCTAGGTATAGAGATATAGTATGCGGTAACCCGAATGTTGTTCGGAGTCCCGGATGGAGATCCCGGACGTCAACGAGGAGTTCCGGAATGGTCCGGAGGTAAAGAATTATATAGGGAAGTGCTATTTCGCCATCGGGACAAGTTCGGGGGTCATCGGTATTGTACGGGGACCACCGGAAGGGTCCCGGGGGTCCACCCGGGTGGGCCACCTGCCCCGGGGGGCCACATGGGCTGTAGGGGGTGTGCCTTGGCCTATATGGGCCAAGGGCACCAGCCCCAAGGGGCCCATGCGCCAAGAGAGAAAAAAAGGGGAGAGTCCTAAATGGGGAAGGCACCTCCGAGGTGCCTTGGAGAGGATGGACTCCTCCCCACCCTTGGCCGCACCCTTCCTTGGAGGAAGGGGCAAGGGCTGCGCCTCCCCCTCTCCCTTGGCCCTATATATAGTGGGGAAAAGGAGGAGCAAACCAATCTAAGGCCTGGCGCCTCCCTCTCCCTCCCGTGACACATCTACCTCCTCCCGCAGCGCTTAGCGAAGCCCTGTTGGAATCCCGCTACTTCCACCACGCCGTCGTGCTGCTGGATCTCCATCAACTTCTCCCTCCTCCTTGCTGGATCAAGGCATGGGAGACGTCTCCCTTCCATACGTGTGTTGAACGCGGAGGTGCCGTCCGTTCGGCGCTAGGATCATCGGTGATTTGAATCACGACGAGTACGACTCCATCAACCCCGTTCACTTGAACGCTTCTGCTCAGCGATCTACAAGGGTATGTAGATGCACTCTCCTTCCCCTCGTTGCTAGTCTCTCCATAGATTGATCTTGGTGATGCGTAGAAAATTTTGAATTTATGCTACGTTCCCCAACACTTTTCGTCCTGGGCGGGCCGGAGACGCAGCTGCATGACATTCTTTGGGCCGTTCATGACGGAAAAAACCGTGGTAGAAGCGAGGGGAGGAAAATTTCGGGGAGTTCCCGATTACGGTGGGAGGTTTGGGGCCGAGCGATGCGCGTTTCCCTCATACACGTACGCGCGTGTGTGCGAGGCGTTGGCTCTAACTGAACCCGAGCGATTGCACTACAGGCTAGCTACGCGTTACTGAACCCGAGCGATCGATCGATGGCTGTTAACTAAACCCGATAGAGCGATTCCTTCGCTACTGCTGCTAACTGAAGCCGGTCGATGCTGCCTCTGGATGAACAGTGAGCGTTGCGGGGGGTTTGGATGAACAGTTCCCGGTGGGGGTGGATGAACAGGACCCCGTGGTGTTGCCTCTGGATGAACAGGACCCCGATCGATCGAGCCGGTTGGGGCTGGATGAACAGGACCCCATGAAGGGCTGGATGAACAGGACCACCCCGTGGAGGGCAGGATGAACAGTAGACGGTGGAGGGCAAGATGAACAGTAGCCCATGGAGGGGTGGTTAAACAGGAGCCCGTGGAGAGGGGTGGTTGAACAGTAGCCAGTGGAGTAGCGCGCGGTGGAGGCTGGATGAACAGGAGCCCGTGGATGAACAGTCGCAGGTGGAGGCTGGAGGAGGTCAACGGTGGATGAACAGTAGCTCATGGAGGCTGGAGGGGGTCGATGGTGGAGATGAACAGTATCCCGTGGAGTCCCGTTTTGCGGTACGCCACACCCCTCCCGATGAACAGGACCCCCGTTTCGACCGTAGCGCTCCAACACAAGTCTGTTTCGTCCGTTTTGCGGTACGCCACACCCCTCCCGATCAACAGGACCCCCGTTTCGACCATAGGAGGTCCGTTTCCTCCGTTTTGCGGTACGCCAGACCCCTCCCGATGAACAGGATCCCGTTTCGAACGTGGCCGGTCGAACACAAGGCCGTTTCCTCCGTTCTACGGTACGCCAGGCCTCGTTTCCATCGCCTGTTCTGTCCAAGCCCTCCCGATGAACACGACGCATTCCGTTGCCTCCCCATGAACATGACGCATTCCGTTGCCTCCCCATGAACACGACGACGATGCTGTTTCTCCGTTCCGACCCAGCCATGTACACGAGCCCTGGCCGTACGTATGCGCGAGTAGGCGTTCGAGACCCCGCCTGTATGTACACATACGTGGTCGTATTTTCTTTCTTGCACCCTGGCCGCTGTACGTACGTGTACATGCTACGTGCGCGCCTCTACTACGACACGTGTGCACCTCTAGATCGACCAGTATATATGTACGTACACGTTCGCGACCAGAATGACAACGCTACGTACGCTTCGACTAGGTGGGTCCCGACTGTCAGGCACTTCCTTGCGTGCGAAGATGTAGCTGGTGGGTCCCAGCAGTCAGGGGGGCGAATCATTTTGTTTTTTTGCTCGGACGCACTTCCTTGCATGCGAAGGTGTAGCTGGTGGGTCCCAGCAGTCAGGGGTAAACGTTTTTTTCGTGAAATACGGTGGCCCGTCCGGTGGGTCCCCGCTGTCAGGTGGAGGAATAATTATTTTGCACGTAATAAGGAGGCACTTCCTTGCTGCGGTCGTGGACCCAACTGTCAGCCTCTCCACGTATAGTCCAAGTCCGATGGAAGTCGTTCCTTGACCACGTTGACCACCCCGCGCCGAGAGCACCAGGGCGGTGGACGACGGCGAGGCCTAGGAAGGGGACGACAGGGAGCCGGGGAAGACGCGGCAGTGGAAGCCCGCGCGGAGAGGAGTACGAGGGTTCACTGGTTCGGCTGTGGTGTGAGGCTGCCGTCGCCGTAGGGCCTGGCCAGCGATGGGAATAGTAGGGGGCGGTGAGGCCTCCACGGCAGCACAGCCGGCCACGGGAGGCAGGAGCATGCGGCACGATCAGCGCTGCTTTGGGCGGCTGGAGCAAGAAGACTAGAGGTTGAATAAGCACTACGACCGTTGGATGGACATCGTACGGTCACTGGAGCTAGAATCGTTCATATTGACTAAAGTTGACAAAGGCCCTTGTCGGTGTCAAAACCGGCGGATCTCGGGTAGGGGGTCCCGAACTGTGCGTCTAGGCCGGATGGTAACACGAGGCAAGGGACACGAAGTTTTACCTAGGTTCGGGCCCTCTCGATGGAGGTAAAACCCTACGTCCTGCTTGATTAATATTGATGATATGGGTAGTACAAGAGTAGATCTACCACGAGATCGAGGAGGCTAAACCCTAGAAGCTAGCCTATGGTATGATTGTTGTTGTGTATGCCCTCCTACGAACTAAAACCCTCCGGTTTATATAGACACCGGAGAGGGTTAGGGTTACACAAAGTCGGTTACAATGGTAGGAGATCTGCATATCCGTATCGCCAAGCTTGCCTTCCACGCCAAGGAAAGTCCCTTCCGGACACAGGACGGAGTCTTCAATCTTGTATCTTCACAGTCCAACAGTCTGGCCAAAGGATATTGTCCGGCTGTCCGGACACCCCCTAATCCAGGACTCCCTCAGTAGCCCCCGAACCAGGCTTCAATGACAATGAGTCTGGCACGCAGATTGTCCTCGGCATTGCAAGGTGGGTTATCCTCCAAATTCCTTATACCTGTTGAATAAAGTCCGGTTTCTTGTAGATGTTGCGCTCCTTGGCTTCTACGCCCAATAATGGCCGCTTCCCACGTGTCAAACGAATATGAAAGGTCTGAGTGTTTTTACATTTACACCCCTAGTCGCGTAAATGAGCTACCCTATTTAAGGGGACGAGGATTTAGATCCAATCCACACCTTCTCCCCTCTGCGAGTGTTCATCAGAGCACATCCGACAAAGGTCCATTCCACCATGGCCAGCCAACGCAACTCCTCCCCTCGCCCTTCCAGCCCTAAGCCTGGATATTGGGAGAGATGTTCCATCTCGCATAGCGAGCTAGTGACACTCCAGACCAAGGGATTTCTCCCCCCGGCCTATATGGTCCCGGTTTGAGCCGATCTTGCCGTCTACAACGGCGGAGAGCACGCAGAGAATGCCCCTAATCCCTCCAAAGGAGAGCGGGTGTGCCTCGTCCCTTACTTAATAAGGGGGCTCGGATTTCCAATCCATCCATTTCTCCGGGGGTTGCTAGAGTTCTACGGCCTCCAGCTACATAATCTCACGCCTGCCTCAGTATTGCATATCGCGGGCTTTGTAGCCCTCTGCGAGCTGTTCTTGGGTGTTGAAGCACATTTCGGACTGTGGAAGGAGCTATTTTGCCTCGTGCCCCGTTCCAAGAAGGGGTCAATGTATCAAGTGGGCGGAGCCGAAGTGTGGCTCATCGCCGGGACCGTATATCTGTCTGGAACCCCAAAGAAGGCGTCCAAAGACTGGCCCTCGGAGTGGTTTTATATAGAAGACGTCCCGCTGTCGGATCCTGTCCGGATCGGCCTCCCTGAATTCAACAGTGCTCCCTTAAAGAAGCGCCTAAGCTGGCGCCCACGGAGCCCTCAGAGGGGAGGTGACAGGGACATCATTTACCTGATGGGCCGAATAATATTGTTAGCCCATTCCGGACTAACCATGATCGGGGTTATGGCCGAATGCATTATGCGGGGGGTGCAGCCGATTCAGTATAGAAGCCACCCCATGTGAGATTTCAACGGGGAGGATGACGCCACCCGCTACGGCCGTAAGGGGCCGGATTCAGCTACCGCTCTACTAAAGATCTTGTCCACTTTGTATAAGGGAGAAGAGGAGGAATTTCTCCGCGTCAACCCTCAGGGTGGATTCTCCATGCACAATCCCCCAAGCTGGGTAAGCGGCCGTATTTACTTGTCCATCCGTTTTGTATTCCCATTGTTAAATATTCAGTCTGACGACTTCAACGCAGGAACTGCGCTGGGCTGTTAAGGAAATAAGCAGCCCTCCTCCACAACCCGAGGACCCAGGACGGTCCCTCGACCCGGCCTCTCAAGAGGATCCGGACATATCTGTGGAGCTGATTGATGGAGTGTTCCATCAATTGAGCAAGGACAACGCCTTGCTGGCCATTACGATCGATTACCCAGGGCTAATCCTGACCCCCCAGGTACCTGAGAACGAAGTCCCAGTACCCCGAATAGGTGTCCGCCCACTCATGTTTTCAGTTTCCTGATTGCAACCAAACTTTGCAGGGGAGGTTTTTAAGGCGGAAGGCCGAACCTGCGGCGACAAGCCAACGAGGGGGCGTAGGGCCCCAACGGAAGAAAAGAAGTGTAGTCCGGACTGAGGCGTCAGTGCAAAGGTATGGCGCACCCCCTTATCCCAGGTGTTATACCTTCGAGGCATATTGACACTCGCGCTCTTTTCAAGACAAAGAGACCTCGCCGGACTATATCCAGAGAGGCTGCCAATCGCGCCTCCACCAGCCAGGCTCCAAAGCCTGGTCCAGAGGCAAACGCAAGGCGCGCGCCAGACGCTCCTCCGACGGAGGATGTGGACAGGTTGTCTGCCACCAACTCTGAGGTGGAGAGTGCCATGAACCACAGGCGTCGCCGGACAATTCTTCGCGACGCTTGTTTCTCCCAAGGGGCGTTAGATGCCTTCAACTCGGGAGATGCGTACCTCCGTGCCGCTCAAAATGGTCTAGCCAGAGCCACGGAGCAGTATGTAAAAGACATACGGGTAAGAAAATCTGGTAATTATATGTATATACCAGTAGCCCTCGAGACTTGAAACAGTTAGAATAACTGATTTAAGGATCATTTGTTATGCAGGTTCTTACAGAAAAGAATTCCCTACTGTCCAAGGAGCTGGAAGAGTGCAAAGCCCAACTTGAGGCCACACTAGCCGCGGCAGGGGAGCCCAAGGAGACCCCCTCTGGTAATATACTTTTCGAAAGATGAGTATTTTGCGAAGCACCGCATTGGTGCAAATCTGACAAATGAAATTGCAGATGGCGCCGGATTGAATCCGGAAAGGCAACACCTCCTACGCCAGCTAAAGGCTGGTGAGAAGGTGCTGACAAAGGTGAGGCGGGAGAAGAACAATATCCAAGATGCCAACACCAAGCTGGGCGTCGAGCTGAAAGATGTTCGTGCCCAGCTGTCAGACTCCGTGAAGGAGAATCAGTGGCTTCGGCGCGGCATATTTAGTAAGTGCTTGAACGAACCTTTGAAAGAAAGTTCGGCGGGGAAGTCGACTAACAGAGCAATGTCTGTAGGTGTGCTAATAGGTCGTCCTACAGAGGAGATGCCCGGTTCTACGGGTGACCTTCTTCCCGAGCTCTCACAACTGCTCGATCGAGTTCGGCAGGGGATGCAAGGCGTCGCCCAGGCCCTGTGGCCATCCGTATCCATGCCCGAAGGGCTTGGAGAGCTTGCAGAGAAGCTAAAGGGGGCACGGCGGCGCTTCCGATTGTGGAAGATATCAGCCTGCCGTCAAGGCGCTAGGGAGGCCTGGGCCATGGTGAAGACGTGGTACGCAAAGGCTGACCCCAACCACATGGCCGAGGTCGGTCCTGTAGGGCCCGATGGTAAGGAGATCCCTGTAAGCTTAGTATACGGCCAAGTAGAGTTGGCCGCGAAGTATTCCCAGCAGGACTGTAAATTAGACAGCCTGTTAGATGGTATTGAAGAGGAATACAATCAGTCAAAATGACTATGTAATTTAATTGACATTTATAAGGCCTTCTAGCCGGATTGTAGATCATTTGTCATGGCCGACCTTTTCGCTTCAGCCTCGGGACCTGACGGTCCGGAGTGTGTCCGAATTCCCATGCGGTTATATAGGAACCGGGGAATGCATGGAGACCAGGCATAGGGGTCATTAGGGCTTGAACAGACAAGTGCCCGACTAGTTATGTTATATTACATGGTTAGTAAGAAACATCTTCCAGGGAGAATAGTTCCGTTAGGGGTTCCTTTCCCTGGGAGGCATGCCCTAAGGTGCATGTCCATGCTGCGAAAAGAAACGCAGGAAAAACATTTGGGGGCGTATAGATAAAAAAATAAAAAGATCATCTTTAGTTCACCGACCGAATATTCCCTTAAGAATGCTAGCTTTCGGCTTCACCCAGTCTGAGGTACACGTCCGGCTAACCTGGCAGTAACAATCGTAGAGGTGCTCCCTTTACCACCTAGCCGAACAATCGGGAACATAGGGGTAAGCACAGGAGCCAGGCAATCCAGCTTGGCCAAAACTTAAGTCATATTGATGCATATAATGGTGAATAAAAGGTACATGCAGAAGTGTGACACATGTGTTGGGCATGAAGCCCGTATGAATAAGCTTCTGCTTAAAGAAGCCCCCGGGTTTAATGAGCGCGGATAGCGCGTCACTTTATGAGCCTTTAGAGGCTATAAGAGAGAGAGAATAAGAAGAGAAATGTAAGACAGAAAATATATAAAAAAATGGACAGAGGAAGGAGACGAACACAGAGTCCGGCGCTAGGCATAGAATCTTCGGAGATGCGCTGCGTTCCATGGGTTTGGCTCGAGTCGGTTATCCGATGCATCCCGCAGGCGGTACGCTCCACCAGTTAGGACTTGGTCAATTATGAAGGGACCTTCCCACTTGGGCTTGAGTTTGTCCTTTTTCTTGTCCGGTAGTCGTACAACTAATTCGCCAACGTTGTAATTTTTGGCCCGTACTTCTCTGCTTTGGTATCTTCGAGCCTGCTGTTGATAGAATGTGGAACGGGCTTTTGCCACATCACACTCCTCCTCCAATGCGTCCAAGCTGTCCTGCCGATCGAGCTCGGCTTCTCTTTTTCGTACATGCGCACTCGAGGTGAGTCATGAATTATGTCGCAAGGCAAAACTTCCTCTGCATCGTACACCATAAAGAATGGTGTGTATCCGGTGGTGCGATTCAGCGTGGTCCGCAGCCCCCAGAGTGCGGAGTCGAGCTCCTCTACCCAGTGCATGTTAGATTCCTTGAGGGACCGCACTAATCTGGGTTTTATGCCGCTCATGATAAGACCATTTGCACGTTCGACCTGGCCGTTAGTTTGTGGGTGATAGACAGAAGCATAATCGAGCTTGATGCCCATGTTTTTGCACCAGAGTTTTACCTCGTCGGCCGTGAAGTTCGTGCCGTTATCAGTGATGATGCTGTGGGGGACGTCGTAACGGTGTACAACCCTGGATATAAAGTCTTTCACCGGTCCGGATTCGGCCGTCTTAACAGGCTTGGCTTCTATCCATTTGGTGAACTTATCCACCATGACCAGTAAGTATTTTTGCTTGTGGGTTCCGCCTTTAAGGGGTCCAACCATGTCAAGCCCCCAGACCGCAAAGGGCCAAGTAATGGGGATAGTTTGGAGGGCGGTGGGTGGCATATGGCTTTGGTTTGCAAAGAGCTGGCAACCGGTGCATCGTTGGACTAAGTCCTGAGCGTCTGCCCGGGCCGTCGGCCAATAAAAGCCTGTACGGAAGGCCTTGCTTACAAGGGATCGGGCTGCAGTGTGATGACCGCCGAGTCCAGCATGAATTTCAGCCAGGAGGTTCCGCCCCTCCTCTTTGGAGATGCACCTTTGAAGGACTCCGGTAGTGCTTTTCTTATAAAGCTCTCCCTCATGGACTCTGTAGGCTTTAGATTGCCGCACTATGCAGCGTGCCTCATTTTGGTCCTCGGGGAGTTCCTGCCTAGTAAGGTAGGCGAGGAATGGTTCTGTCCACGGGGCGATGACGGCCATTATTACGTGGGCTGAAGGTGTTATTTCATTGGCAGAGCCTCCAATTGTGTGAGAATGTTCGGTGTCGGGTAGTGCGGTTGGGTCCGGGCTGTTATTGTTCGGCTCCCCTTCCCATACTACGGATGGCTTGAACAGTCTTTCCAAGAAGATGTTGGGGGGACTACATCGCGTTTTGCGCCGATGCGTGCCAGGACATCTGCCGCCTGATTATTTTCCTGGGCTATATGGTGAAATTCAAGCCCCTCGAACCGAGCTGACATTTTTAGGACGGCGTTGTGGTAAGCTGCCATTTTTGGATCCTTGGCATCGACGTCTCCATTTATTTGGGATATTGCGAGGTTCGAGTCCCCGCGCACCTCTAGGCATTGGATGCCCATGGATAATGCCATCCGGAGACCATGTAAAAGGGCCTCATATTCGGCTACATTGTTGGAGTCCGTGTACATAATCTGTAGTACGTATTGAACTGTGTCTCCTGTGGGGGACGTCAAAACGACGCCAGCCCCCAGTCCGGCCAACATCTTGGAGCCGTCGAAATGCATGATCCTATTTGAATATGTGCCGTATTCTTTAGGGAGTTTGGCCTCCGTCCATTCTGCGATGAAGTCGGCCAAGACTTGCGACTTGATGGCTCGTCGTGGCTTATAAGTTATGTCGAACGGGAGGAGCTCAATGGCCCATTTCGCAATCCGGCCCGTTGCGTCACGGTTGTTTATAATATCGTTAAGTGGTACTTCTGAGGCTACTGTTATTGAACACTCTTGAAAGTAGTGTCGTAGCTTACGGGATGCCATGAATACCGCGTACACAATCTTTTGATAATGCGGGTACCGTGATTTGCAGGAGTGAGGGCAGTGGACACGTAATAGACCGGCTTTTGAAGGGGAAATTTGTGTCAGTCCGCTTCTCGTTCGACGACGAGTACTGCGCTTACAACCTGATGTGTTGCTGCAATGTATAATAGCATTGGTTCGTCAATGTTTGGCGCGTCCAGGACTGGGTTTGTTGCCAGTATGGCTTTTATTTCGTTGAGTCTGGCCGTGGCTGCATCCGTCCATTTGAAGTGTTCGGTGCGCCGAAGGAGGCGGTAAAGGGGTAGGGCCTTTTCTCCCAAGCAGGAGATAAAGCGGCTTAGAGCCGCCACGCATCCGGTTGACTTTTGTATTTGTTTGAGGCCCTTTGGGATATAGAGTTGCAACAAAGCTCGGATCTTGGCTGGATTTGCTTCAATTCCTCTACCGGATACTATGAATCCCAAGAGCATTCCGGCTGGAACGCCGAAAACGCATTTTTTCGGGTTGAGCTTGATGTCGTATGTTCGGAGGTTATCAAATGTGAGCCTCAAGTCGTCTACTAGAGATTCAACATGTCTTGTTTTGACGACCACATCATCTACATATGCCTCCACTGTTTTGCCGATCTGGCTTGCCAGACATGTCTGAATCATGCGCTGATATGTTGCGCCGGCATTTTTTGAGCCTAAAGGGCATTGTGTTGAAGCAGAATGGCCCGTATGGTGTGATAAATGCCGTTGCGGCTTGGTCTGGTTCTTCCATCTTGATTTGATGGTAGCCAGAATATGCGTCGAGGAAACACAACGAATCGTGTCCTGCGGTAGCGTCGATAATTTGATCGATGCGGGGGAGGGGGAAGGGATCCTTTGGGAAAGCCTTGTTAAGGTCTTTAAAATCAACACACAGGTGCCAAGATTTGTCTTTCTTTGGTACCATCACCAGGTTTGCTAGCCAGTCCGGATGTTTTATATCTCTAATGAATCCGGCCTCCAATAGCTTTGCTAGCTCCTCTCCCATGGCCTGTCTCTTAGGTTCAGAAAAACGCCGAAGAGCCTATTTGACAGGTTTGAATCCTGCTTGGATATTTAAGCTGTGCTCGGCCAGCCTGCATGGGATTCCTGGCATGTCTAAAGGGTGCCAGGTGAAAATGTCCCAGTTCTCTCGTAGGAACTCTCGCAATGCGGCGTCGACATCAGGGTTTAATTGTGCCCCGATGGAAGCTGTTTTATTGGGGTCCGTTGGATGGACTTGGAATTTGACTATTTCGTCCACCGGTTTAAAGGAGGTGGACTTGGACCTTTTTTCGAGTACCACATCATCCCTATTCACCGTAGAGCGCAGCGCAGTTAGCTCCTCAGCCGCTAGGGCTTCGGATAGTGCCTCGAGGGCCAATGCGGCTGTCTTGTTTTCGGCGCGGAGTGCTATGTCCGGATCACTAGCGAGAGTGATGATCCCGTTAGGCCCGGGCATCTTGAGCTTCATGTACCCGTAATGGGGTATTGCTTGGAAGACTATAAACGCTTCCCGCCCTAGCAGAGGGTTATAGCCGCTACTGAACGGAGCCACCTGGAACATGACCTCTTCGGACCTGTAATTATCCGGCGTGCCGAACACCACATCTAGTGTGATTTTTCCTGTACAGCGCGCTTCCTGACTGGGGATTATTCCTCTAAAGGTTGTGCTGCTTCGCTCAATGTGGTTCCAGTCTATTTCCATTTTTTGAAGGGTCTCCTCATAAATGAGGTTCAATCCGCTACCGCCGTCCATGAGTACCTTGGTAAGACAAAAGCCATCCACTATTGGACTGAGGACCAATGCGGCTGGTGCTCGGGCTGTTCGGGATTTAGGTTCATCACTGGCGTTAAAGGTAATAGCCGTGTCACTCCATGGGTTTATTGTTGCTACTTGGTAGACTTCGGCAAGGCTGCGGAGTGTCCCTTTTCGCATATTATTTGATGCGAAAGTCTCAAAGACTGTTAATACCATATTGGTGTCTCTGGGGTGGCTTTCTGTGGCCTCCGGAATTAGGAGATTTTCGCCAATTTTGGCTACTTGCCGGAGTATCCAACATGCTCTAAGGCTGTGAGTTGGTGTGGCGTCCTCTGTACTGTGAATTTTACAGGGTCCATTAAGCCATCCTTCCAGTACGGTTCCATGCCCTGTAGAGGGTTTTTGCTTTTTAGTGCTTGAACCGGGTGACTGGTGATGATGCACCCTTTTATTTTGGACTGGGTTTGTATTCAGGGCCGGATTGTCCCAAAATTTTATTTCGGTTTTCCAGGCGCTTTCCATCGCACAGTAATTTCATACAATGGACGCCAAGTCAACGAAGTGTGTAATATCACGGCGACTTATGGCGTTGAGTATTCCCTTGTCCGTGCAATTATTGTAGAAGATTGAGATTGCGTCTTCCTCGCGGTAGTCCCTTAGCCTGTTCTTAACCAGGAGGAATCTGGCCCAGTAATGATGTACTATTTCATCGGGTTCTTGCCTGATTTTGGATAGATCGCTTATGTTGGGGTGGGTGGGTGGAATTAAATCCGAAGCCTCACCCCATCTAAGGCTCAGAGGCCGAGGAATTTCCGAACTCGAAAATTTGGATTCCTGGATGTTGTCCAATGAATCCAGCCCGTCGCCTGACTCTAAATTCAGGTCTTGAGTGATATCCTCCCCTCCGCGGGTATCCGGCTTGGAGGGATCGGGAATCCAGATGTAGCGAGCCTTTAAGATAGATGAAGGGTCGCCGCACTGTCCCTCTACCACGGCAACGTGATGGGTGACTTGGGGAGAGTTAATCTCTCTCAGATCGGGTTTAGGCCCAATCTGGTCGTAATCCGTGGCGACTCCCAGGGCGGCGAAGTGATCCAAGAGCTCATTTATGGAGGAGAGCTCCATTGGATCTAACTGCTCGGCGAGTTCCGAGCTGACATGAAGATTGTTTTCGATGGCTCGAGAGGTCATCGTCGGCGCAGAAGCCGAATAGGCGGTCATAAGAAAACCACCTAGCCGGAGGGTTTGGCCGACAGCCAAATCTCCCTTAGCAACAGTGCCGTCTTTAAAGACGGGGCGAGGCATCCTTCCTGATGGTGACGACACAGAGGAACTCTCAATGAAAGCACCAATGTCGGTGTCAAAACCGGCGGATCTCGGGTAGGGGGTCCGGAACTATGCGTCTAGGCCGGATGGTAACAGGAGGCAAGGGACACGAAGTTTTACCCAGGTTCGGGCCCTCTCGATGAAGGTAAAACCCTACGTCCTGCTTGATTAATATTGATGATATGGGTAGTACAAGAGTAGATCTACCACGAGATCGAGGAGGCTAAACCCTAGAAGCTAGCCTATGGTATGATTGTTGTTGTGTATGCCCTCCTACGGACTAAAACCCTCCGGTTTATATAGACACCGGAGAGGGTTAGGGTTACACAAAGTCGGTTACAATGGTAGGAGATCTGCATATCCGTATCGCCAAGCTTGCCTTCCACGCCAAGGAAAGTCCCTTCCGGACACGGGACGGAGTCTTCAATCTTGTATCTTCATAGTCCAACAATCCGGCCAAAGGATATAGTCCAGCTGTCCGGACACCCCCTAATCCAGGACTCCCTCAGCCCCCGTCCCAGTCAACTTAGTAGGCCCACAAGTCAGCCTCCCACCATGGTGGGTCCCAGCTAGCAGGGGGAGTATTCATTTTTTTGTGCGTAATAAGGAGGCACTTCCGGTGGGTCCGAGCTAACAGCGGGGGGAACGTTTTTTCGCAAAATACGCTGGACCGTCCGGTGGGTCCGAGCAGTCGGGGGGGAAACATTTTTTCGCAAAATAAGGTGGCCCGTCCGGTGGGTCCCTGCTGTAAGGTGGAGGAATAATTATTTTGCGCGTAATAAGGAGGCACTTCCTTGCGGCCGCCTGGACCTAGCTATCAGCCTCTCCACGTACAGTACTCTCCCGATGGAAGTCGGTCATTGACCACGCTGCGTCGAGAGCACCAGGGTGGTGGTCTGGACGACAGTGAGACCTAGGAAGGGGACAACGCGGAGCCGGGGAAGACGCAACAGTGGAAGCCCGTGCAGAGAGGAGTACGAGGGTTCACTGGTTCGGCTGCGGTGTGAGGCTGCCGTCGCCGCAGAATAACAGGGGGTGTGGGTGAGTGGAGGGATGGCCTGGCCAGCGGTGGGAGTAGTATGGGGGCGGTAAGGCCTCCGCGGTAGCACAGCTGGCCACGGGAGGCAGGAGCAGGCGGCACGACCGGCGCTGCTTTGGGCAGCTGGACCAAGAAGACTAGAGGTTGAAGAAGCACTACGGCCGTTGGATGGACATCGTACGGTCACTGAAGCTAGAAACGTTTATTATTGACTAAGTTGACAAAGCCCTTGGTACGCTCCAACTTAGTAGGCCCACAGGCTAGCCTCCGAAACGGTGCGCCCTAGATGTCAGGGGGAGGAATCATTTTTTGGGCGGCCGAAGCTAAGAATATCTGAGATTGAAGAAGAAGCACGACATCCGTTGGATAGACATCCAACGGCCACTGCTGCTAGAACCGTGTGTTGACTATAATAAGTTGGCAAAGCCTTGCATACGTGTCAACTTATTTTTTTAGGGGACGTGCCACTTAGTAGGCCCACAAGTGTATGGCAGAGAACTTATAGCCCATTTGCGTTTTGTAAGAATGTACAACCCATTTTGGAATTCAAATGGAATTTACAACAACCCATTTACAGTTTGTTAAAAGTACAGCCCATTTTCTAGCTAGGACAATGATTAATAATTTCAACCAACCGATGAAGACAGAATTCAAAAAAATTCCCACATTTTGATGGGCTCCGAAATATTTTTATCCCGAAATTTGTAGTTAGATTAAATATAAATTTGTATTACATAAAAATCCAACGAAACATTGCGCGCGCAACAATGAAAATTTAAGATTTTCAAAATCCATAAATAATATTTTATAAACTAATTTTGTGTTTGGTGCATTTTTTTATATTTACTGCCTAGTTTTTATAATTACATCCCATTTATTATTTTTAAAGCCCATTTTCCTGTTAAGCCTAATGCATCCCTCCTAGGAAAGATTTGCAGCCCAGCGGGGCGGAGAATAACAAGTTGACCTTGCCTGGGTATTCCTCAAAAAGACGTATAGCTGGGCTACCCATTTTCATCTTGAAAAAATTAGTATCTGGGCTGGATATCTGGCCTGGGCTAGACGGGCCACAGCCCGCCCAGTTAATACCCTGCTCTCCTCTGAACAATAATGAAATCATCGCCAAGAAAAACTCTGTAGTGTTCACGCCTCAAAAACACAAATACTGCTCGAGCTGCTTGGTCCCAGCTGTCGGCCGCACCTTGTGCAATTCTCTCGTTTATATTGACTACATAGGTTGACAATGGTGTGGGACCGTGATGTCACGAAACCAGGAGAAAGCAAAAAAATATAGTTGTACATAATAAGGAGGCACTTGCGTACGTACGGCTATGGCCCTGGGTCCCTAGTGTCATCCAGTCAAAATAAAGTCATCTCCTAAATCCTCATGTTCGTTGACGATGTTAGCAATGCTCGGCGCCACGGCAAGCGCAACAACTCGAAGGACAATGGAGAGGGCCTCGCGGGCCCTACGGATGGTCTGATACAGCGCCCGCTACTCATTCAGGAAGCCAGGATCATCGAACACCTATGAGCACCTTCGAGAAACTGAGACGGCATGAAACGGTAAGGCCGCACTTGGGAGCTCTGGTTTATTTCAAACATGTATTAACATACAAGTGTAATTTACTCGTCATCGAAAACAACGCGTAAAATACAGGTGTAATGAAACCGAGGGCCCAAGGTCTGTAAGTAAAACCGGCGGGTTACGCGTGTAATTTGAGAGACCGGTGTATATTTTATGAGCACTGCTATATGGACGACATTACCAGACGATACATGCACAACGTGCGTATCATGCCATCCATGGGCAAGGCTGAAACAGCAGCTGACGGCTGGATTAGCAATCGTCCGAGTGTCGTTCAGCGTTTTTACCATGTGTCAAGTACTTCCGATATTTTACTAGTCGAAATCGACCAACCAAGCGCCTTCGCCCGAGACCATCTGCTTTAACTTACAAGCGTCAGTTTTACAAGCGGTTTTAGTTGGAAAACGACGATCCAATCATGGCCTAATATCATGAGTTGGTCGGAAGATCATATGGTTTCACGTCTAACCTACCCGACTTGTCGTGTAGGCTATGAATGAAACATCAGATGATGAACTTCTTAAGCATGGAAACAACAGAAGAGGATGATCTTCTTAACAAGCAAATCACTGGCATTAGATCGACATGCAAAACAATACGAAGCATTATTCTTAGGAGGCACGGTGAACAGCTCATGATGCCGCATGCCACAACATTCCAAGCTCAACTTTCCAATCAAACACAAGGCCTGGCATTACATAGACAATATTCAGAACAAACTCTTAACACAGGAATATCTCAGCAGAGTAACTATTTACTTCTAAACTGAATACAGGAATAGGAAAAAACACTCGACACTGCTCACAGCAAGGGCGTCCCACTCAAAAATATCAAATGCATGTCTTTTGTCTAACATCAATGAGCAAATTTTCACAAGGTTTTCCAACTCCAATATATTAAACTAACGTCTTCTTTCTAACATCAATGACTAAACTTTGACAAGCTTTTCCCATTCAAAATATGTAATGCCTATGATCGTGGAGTCCTGTCGTAGCTTTTATACTTGTTTGGGCACTTTTTGCCCAGAGCACTCCACGTATTGTTAAATTGCCAATGGTCTCTGCAGACTAGTCATGTCACCGGTGTCTAATAATACTCTGTAAAGCTTCTCGGTCATTCCTTCTGTAATGTAGTGCAAACAGTGACTGCTTCTTTCTGCAAAGTGGAACGACCAACTAGACCCAGTAATGCAGCAGTTTGCCTTACACATTGGCTCCTTTTGTGCAGTTCAACTAAAATCGAAGTCGGAATAAAACCGAGCTTTAATTTTGATATCCCTGTAAGCAACAATAGGTATAAGGGAAACAATTACTAAGAAATAACGGTTGATGACTTGTACTCCCAGAAGAAAAGCATCTACTGATCTACTTTATCTTAATGGGAAACAAAGCAGGAGAGTAGCAATTCTCCATCAGTGTGATTCATTCATATTGACTGAGACATTATCTTAACAATGCCTTGTTTCAACATGTGTAAAGAACGACAAAGCTTATAAAGGGGGTGATGCTGAATTTGTTGTAACAAAGCAACAAGCATCATGTCTGGGTTGGTCCCATTTTTGTTCACTACTTAATGGGAAAAGACAGCAATACAATAGCTTCAATTCATCATTTATTTAAAACAGTACCAATACAAGTAGCACAGCATCTCAAAATACACTACACGATCATGTGGATGAAGGCAAGTACCAACCTGTCATGACGCACACAAGATCATGCACGAATCTGCCAACACGAATAGGAAACCCAATCTCGTTTTGTGCAGTTGCACTGAAATCAAGCAAAGTGTTTCGTGTAGCGAAGCAAAATGTCACAATAGCAACAAGTTGAATAGATATCCCTGTATAAATAGAGGCAAAAAAGGAATCAATTACTAGCTAATAAAGGAGGGTGAAACATGCGGCCACAAAAATGGTAATCCCGCCAATCCCTAACAAGTATTGCAGTTTTGAAATAAGATTCAGTAGTTAATTCTGAGAGTGGCATCAATTACTGGCTTATAAAGGGGGTGATGCTGAATTTGTTGTAACAAAGCAACAAGCATCATGTCTGGGTTGGTCCCATTTTTGTTCACTACTTAATGGGAAAAGACAGCAATACAATAGCTTCAATTCATCATTTATTTAAAACAGTACCAATACAAGTAGCACAGCATCTCAAAGCACACTGCACAATCATGTGGATGAAGGTCTGTACTGACCTTTCATGAGACGACCAACATAAAATACGAATCTACCAACACGAGTAGGAAATCCAATCAAGTTTTGTGCAGTTGCACTGAAATCAAGCAAAGTTGCCGGTGTGACATTTAAGTTTTCTATAGCAACAAGTTGAATAGATATTCCTATTTTAAGAGACAAAAAAAGAAAACAATTACTGGCCAATAAAGGAGGATGAAACATGCGGCCACAAAAAGAAGCATCTACCTTATCTTGATGGAAAACAAAGTATAGGACAGTGGCATTTCTAAAACGGTTGCATTGATTCATATTAACAGAGAAATTCTTTTAAAACAGATCAGTAGTTAATTCTGAGATTAATAACAGCAAAATAGCTGCATGGGACATGCCAGCACCATGTGCGTCCACATGTATAAATGGGTGATGCAGAGTATGTAGCCAAGCAGCATATATGCGCTGGTCCCATATTTGTTATCTTTGAATCTTCTTCCTATGTGAGGGCAGCAAATCTAGTCGTGCACAAACTACCCGACCCCCCAGTTTCTTTCCCTTTTCAACAAAGAGATCGGTTCCTTACAGATGTGTGTACTGGGTTACCCCCTTTTTCCCTTTTCGACCTACAAAGCGGCTGGATAGCCAGTCTATACTACTTTCTGCCCCTCCTTTCCTCATTGAACCACGTCCTAGATTCTTGCTCCAGCCCACTGCACCCTTCATTCCTCTTTGAACCAAGACCTACATTCGACTACAGATCGAAAAAGATCCACATGCAACTAGAGCAACGACGGTTTCAAAGAAACTTATACCTTAGGGTCGTCAGGATGTGGCAAGGCATGCGGCGGGAGGCCAGATCTGCCCACACTAAGTACGGCAGCGAGGAAGAAGGGGTCGGTGATCCTCCCGCACAGGCGCTGGGTGAAAGAGAACAGCGCAGCCGACAGTGGGTTGCCTCCCTCGCCGAAGGCGATAGAGTGAATGCTGCACCTCCTCCCCTTCCCAGTGCGACGGGATATGGACGCCTGATAACCCACAAGTATAGGGGATCGCAACAGTTTTCGATAAGTAAGAGTGTCGAACCCAACGAGGAGCTAAAGGTAGAACAAATATTCCCTCAAGTTCTATCGACCACCGATACAACTCTACGCACGCTTGACGTTCGCTTTACCTAGAACAAGTATGAAACTAGAAGTACTTTGTAGGTGTTGTTGGATAGGTTTGCAAGATAATAAAGAGTACGTAAATAAAAAGTAGGGGTTGTTTAGATAAAGAAACAATA
This sequence comes from Triticum urartu, assembly GCF_003073215.2. Lineage (NCBI taxonomy): Eukaryota > Viridiplantae > Streptophyta > Magnoliopsida > Poales > Poaceae > Triticum > Triticum urartu. The sequence goes on along the minus strand of NC_053026.1, from coordinate 73,154,860 downwards.
AAGTAAATATAGCGAGTGTGGAAAAGTGGTGGTAGGAGTTGCGAAATTGCCCCTTAATCAATTGACTACTTTACTAGACCGATAGCAAGTATTATGTGGGAGAGGCCACTGCTAGCATGTCATCCCTGACTTGGAATTCTATGCACTTATGATTGGAACTATTAGCAAGCATCCGCAACTACTAATGTTCATTAAGGTAAAACCCAACCATAGCATTAAGATATATTGGTCCCCCTTCAATCCCGTAGGCATCAATATCTATGCTAGGTTGAAGCTTCTGTCACTCTTGCCCTCCAATACATAGTCCTATCAACATACAATTAACCCTAGGGTGTGATCCATGCCCACAATCATATGATGGGCACCAAAGGACATCAACATAACCACAAGCAAATTAAATCCATCATAGCAATTCATCAACCACCAATAGGACAACGAAAATCTACTCAGACATCATAGGATGGCAATTCATCTTGTTTTGATATGGAAAGGGTGAGAGAGCGAGACGCGAGAAACTCTACAAAACAAGAGGCTATAATGGAGTAAAAAAATCTCTCCATAGCAGTGGTTTTAAATAGAATACGCGCGTTCCCGGAAAAAAGAAACGAAAACTGGCGGACAATTTTTTAAGGGTCTGTCTAGGACACATCTAGATGTGACATAGTTATGTCACATATAAGTTGATGTCCATTCTGTTTGTGGTCTTTTCCTAGTTTTTTTCTGTTTCTTGTTGCTACATTATATACTTGTGGGAGCTTAGATGTGATATCCTTAAATAACATCTAGATGTGAATTAGACAAACTGATTTTCTAACGTACCAAGAAAGAAAACTCGATCAAAAACACGCCCCCGCTTCCAGGTCGCGAGAGTCGTCGCGCACACACACATAGACATAGACATGTATATCCGTGTTTACGTAAAATTCCATTTCCATCTCCATCTCCAATCATATTTGTCCAACTGGCACATTATTTACGTTGTTAATTATATACGCAGCAATATTAACGTACATCATCTCTTGTTTGTGCACGTCCGGACCGCTGCCACGGTCGGTCCTGACCAACCCGAACCCTCTTCATCACCCGCGCGTGCTTCCCGCCCGAAACGGTCAGTGCCGCATTCATGCCCGGCCAGAGTAGACGCGACCTCTCACTGGCGCCGGCATTGATTGCGGCGCGCCGGCCGAGAGAGCGTCGCACGCGCCGCTTCTAGGTGCACGCGGCTGCTCCACGTTCAAAGGTCACAATAGCCGGCTACAACATGCGCGATCTCTTCCAGTAGTAAGTTCTTGGGAGTCCGTGCTACAGCTAGCTGTCCTCCCCCAACTCGTCAATCTCTTCCAGTAGTGCTAGTACTCCATGGCGCGATCCATCGACAAGCAGGCGGGAAAGTTATGGTATACTACTCGGTTTGCGGTGAGTGGCATGCCGAGCGACCGTGTGGGGTCGAGCCATGGAGGAGGGTGAGACACGAACACGACAGACGTGATTTAAACATTGGTTTTGCTCAATGGCACGATCCAATGACACGAAACGTTGGTTTCTCTCCGTTTCCATTTTTTCTCCGGAAAAACGGAAACTTTTCCACTCCATTTTCATTCCTATTCCAAGGTTGCCCTGTTACAACATTCCATCAAATACAAAGGAAAACTAACACGCATGCTGATGCATCTCAATGATTCACAGATCATAGCCAATATTTACTTCACAACTAAAGAAAAAAGTTGTGAGAGCGTGTACGATAGAAAAACTACTGATGGGGTCACTACGACTTAAACCCTAAACCCTAAACATGATTTAATTTCCTGACCAGGTAGAACCTGTCAAAGGAAAGACGGCTGGCACCCTCGGATCATACGATGCTTTTGTGCAGTTCCACTAAAATCGACCTAAGCATCCCTGATGGCAAAGATATTCAAGAAGTGTGATTAGAATAATAGTACTGGCACTAGTTCATGAGACATAAACTCATCACAAGTAGAAGCCGGTAGAAGTAGAGAAAGATCGACATGGAGATGGAGCTACGGCAGTGGAGCAAGCCGGCTCCAAAAGGAAGATGGACTACCTCGGACGTTGGGCTGTAGCTAGAAGGGCGGTTGGGACGCGGCATCGGCCCATACCGCGGTGACCCCCGATTGGGACGCACCGACTGTGGGTTTTCTCCCTCGCCGATGTCGACCGCGTCTACACAGAACATTGTTCCCTTCCCCCAGCTGCGGGATCAGGCCCGTCGTTCTATGCTTGTGAAGAGAGCAACCTAAGCAAGCAGGCTTGTAGCTTAGGCTCCTGCTAGTGTATATATAGTGGTTTTCTTTTTCTCTCCATATCAACCATTTTATATTGCATACGTGTCATTCAAGAGTGAAATGATGGTTGCTTCTTCCGACTAACTTACTGTGTGATTTTACTGCTCCTTAGTGGCCTCTACACATACTCCCCCTACGTGTATGCAACAGTCACATGTACACATGGACGCAAAAATGCGCGCGACGCCCTAATGAATGCATGTCAGAGCACACGACGGAACACACACGGTCATGCTCAAGTGCTCAACCTACACGTGCATGCACACACATACTCAGTAAGGGTGAGCTAGTGACCGTATGAACACCGGAAAATATATATATTGAGCGCAATGAGCGTATTATGAAGTCCATTGACCGTATTTTTACAAATATACAGTGACAAACAGTGTATTTATCTCGTTTGAAATTAAGCCATATTAACCGGAGAGGAAGCAGCATGGACTAGCATTACTTTGTTGTGTCCCGTCAACTTGCCGAACGAGGAGAAGGTTGCAGGGCGGGAGAAGCTTGCGCGCGGTGGCTCGCAGGACAAGGAGAAACTTTTGACTAATGCAAGCTCTCCCTCGCTCAGGCGGTGGACGTGCAACAGTTAATTTGGTGTCAAATTGCCAGAAGCATACACTATACTACTAGTGCTATTATTGTTCGACTTCCCGAACAGCCAAGCGCAAAGTTTACTAGTACTACTACTATAGTCCATAAAGGTACGTACTATACTAGTATTAGGAACCGGATGGAGGAGTGCCTGCACTCTTATTATAATTTTAAAATGTGATAAAGCAATCTTCAACACATTTGGTTCTCTTCGAGGGTTCTCGCATGTGATAATGGAAGTTGATTGCATGGAACACTCGCCACAATTCTCGCTTAATTCTGACTCATATCCTGTTACAAATAGTAGCGCTCAGTAATATTTCCTATTTTTTTGTTATTCGGCATGTAAACAGGTCAGCAAACCTTGCGGCGCATCTTCGTGCGAACCGTGCTTGCTGCACTTTGAATGTGGCCGAGAGCTGGCTTGATGAAACACCTCGCTTCCTACTTCTTTTTTTGCAGGGTACCTCGCTTCCTAGTGACCAGTGTCTTGGCTGATCGTCCTAAGAATGCTTATATATGAATAAAGCTCTCTCATTTACCCGCAAAAAAGATTAAGCCATATTAACCGGAAAGGAGGGAGTATGGACTAGCACTACTTTTTGGTGTGTCCTGTCAACTCGCAGAACGAGGAGAAGCTTGCAAGACAAGGTGAAGCTCGCTTACGCCTTTTGACTAATGCAACCTACCCTCGGTGGACATGCATCAGTCCATTCGGTGTCAGATTGTCAGAGGCATACACTGTAGTACCCAACATGCGGAGTACCATCATTGTTCGACTTCACGAAGGGGCGAAGAGCCAAGCGCAGTAGTACACATACTTGGTTTTGCACCTTCATACTACTCCACCCTCCATCACAGTTTACAAGGCGCGCTTCATTATGATGCATTTCTCCCAATGCATTTCCACCACCAGAGAGACTTTAGACGCGTTTGGTATAATGCTCAATTAATTAGGGCGTGGTAACCGCAATCAAGTCCACAATTTTCTCTCCATGTACTGTACTACTACAGAGTGCATGCATGTGTGTAGCCGGGGTGGAAGCACTGCATGCATGTGTGTACGCATTATTCCCTCTAGTAATAGACGTCGTGCTATAACTACCAATGCTATTTTTCAGGTCGATCGCTAGTCGCCTTGGTCCCACAGATTTTTTTTCTTTTTTCTGAAGCGCGCTGTATAAGCAGTGACGGATGGAGTAGTATGAGCGGATTCAAAGAAGAGCGTATTGATGGTTGCTTCTTCGGAGCAACTTACAGTGGGGAAGGTGGGGCTTATGATTTAACTGCTCATTACTCACTATTAATGCGGTGCAACGACCGGGCTGAGTCTCCCATGCGGTTGTGCACTACCCCCTCGGTTCTTAAATATACTCCGGAGTATTTGTCTTTCTAGAGATTTCAACGAGTGACTACTCTCTCTCTCTCAAATATTTGTCTTTTTAGAGATTTCAAATGGACTGGCACATACAGATGTATATAGACATATTTTAGAGTGTAGATTCACTCATTTTGCTCCGTATGTAGTCACTTGTTGAAATCTCTGTAAAGACGAATAGAATATTTAGGAACGGAGGGAGTACACATACGAAGCAAAATGAGTGAATCTACACTCTAAAATATGCCCGTTTGAAATTTGTAAAAAGACAAATATTTAGGAACGAAGGAGTATAATTTTGTGCATGACATGGACCCGGATGATGAAGAGGCTTCTGGCAATGCTATCAAGCTTCCATCATTTGTTTACATAATTGACGTACTATAAAAATAATTTTCCAGCGACATGAAATTGTACAATGGTGTGAGCTTTCAGCTTTTGTTTCGCGTGTCTTGCCATCGATGCTCTTTCGAAAACAATAAAAAACTAACTTCCTTGCTAATGCATGTCAATTATTAGAAGATAAGAGCTAATAATTACATCACAACTGAAGACAAAGTTGTGAGAAGGTGTTAAATTAAAATTGATCCATGCTTTCATTGGCAGCAACGTCCCCCCAGCTCTGTCTAAATCAACAAGGCATGTTGGGAAAAAAAGTGTTGGGGAACGTAGTAATTTCAAAAAAAATTCCTACGCACACGCAAGATCATGTGATGCATAGCAACGAGGGGAGAGTGTGATCTACGTACCTTGTAGATCGACAACGGAAGCATTTGGTTGATGTAGTCGTACGTCTCCACGGCCGACCGATCAAGCACCGAAAATACGGCACCTCCGAGTTCTAGCACACGTTCAGTTCGATGACGATCCCCGGACTCCGATCCAGCAAAGTTTCGGGGAAGAGTTCCGTCAGCACGACGGCGTGGTGACGATCTTGATGTACTACTGCAGCAGGGCTTCGCCTAAACTCCGCTACAATATTATCGAGGACTATGGTGGAAGGGGGCACCGCACACGGCTGAGAGTACGATCACGTGAATCAACTTGTGCCTATGGGGTGCCCCTTGCCTCGGTATATAAAGGATGGAGGAGGAGGAGGCCGGCCAAGGCAATTGGTGCGGCCAGGATGTGGAGTCCTACTAGGACTCCAAGTCCTAGTAGGAGTCCACCAAGAGGGGAGGAAGGGAGAAGGAAGTGGAGGAGGAGGAGAGGTGGCCGGCCCCCTTTTCCCTAGTCCAATTGGGACCAGAGGGGACGGGGGGCGCAGCAGCCCCTTGGCCCTTTATCCTCTTCCCACTAAAGCCCATCAAGGCCCATTGCTTCTCCCGTAACTACCCGGTACTCCGAAAAATACCCGAATCACTCGGAACCTTTCCGATGTCCGAATATAGTCGTCCAATATATCAATATTTACGTCTCGACCATTTCGAGACTCCTCGTCATGTCCCCGATCTCATCCGGGACTCCGAACTCCTTCGGTACATCAAAATGTATAAACTCATAATATAACTGTCATCATAACCTTAAGCGTGCGGACCCTACGGGTTCGAGAACAATGTAGACATGACCGAGACATGTCTCCGGTCAATAACCAATAGCGGAACCTGGATGCTCATATTGGCTCCTACATATTCTACGAAGATCTTTATCGGTCAGACCGCATAACAACATACGTTGTTCCCTTTGTCATCGGTATGTTACTTGCCCGAGATTCGATCGTCGGTATTCCAAATACCTAGTTCAATCTCGTTACCGGCAAGTCTCTTTACTCGTTCTGTAATACATCATCTCACAACTAACTCATTGGTTGCAGTGCTTGCAAGGCTTAAGTGATGTGCATTACCGAGAGGGCCCAGAGATACCTCTCCGACAATCGGAGTGAAAAATCCTAATCTCGAAATACGCCAACCCAACATGTACCTTTGGAGACACCTGTAGAGCTCCTTTATAATCACCCAGTTACGTTGTGACGTTTGGTAGCACACAAAGTGTTCCTCTGGTAAACGGGAGTTGCATAATCTCATAGTCATAGGAACATGTATAAGTCATGAAGAAAGCAATAGCAACATACTAAACGATCGGGTGCGAAGCTAATGAAATGGGTCATATCAATCAGATCATTCACCAAATGATGTGATCCCGTTAATCAAATAACAACTCTTTGTCAATGGTTAGGAAACATAACCATCTTTGATTAACGAGCTAGTCAAGTAGAGGCATACTAGTGACACTCTGTTTGTCTATGTATTCACACATGTATTATGTTTCCGGTTAATACAATTCTAGCATGAATAATAAACATTTATCATGATATAAGGAAATAAATAATAACTTTATTATTGCCTCTAGGGCATATTTCCTTCAGTCTCCCACTTGCACTAGAGTCAATAATCTAGATCACATCACCATGTGATTAACATCGATAGTTCACATCATCATGTGATTAACACCCATAGTTCACATCGCCATGTGACCAACACCCAAAGGGTTTACTAGATTCAGTAATCTAGTTCACATCGCTATGTGATTAACACCCAAAGAGTACTAAGGTGTGATCATGTTTTGCTTGTGAGAGAATCTTAGTCAACAGGTCTGCCACATTCAGATCCACATGTATTTTGCAAATTTCTATGTCAACAATGCTCTGCATGGAGCTACTCTAGCTAATTGCTCCCACTTTCAATATGTATCTAGAACGAGACTTAGAGTCATCTAGATTAGTGTCAAAACTTGCATCGGCGTAACCCTTTACGACGAACCTTTTTCACTTCCATAATCGAGAAACATATCCTTATTCCACTTAAGGACAATTTTTGACCGCTGTCCAGTGATCTACTCCTAGATCACTATTGTACTCCCTTGCCAAACTTAGTGGTAGGGTATACAATAGATCTGGTACATAGCATGGCATACTTTATAGAACCTATGACCAAGGCATAGGGAATGACTTTCGTTCTCTTTCTATCTTCTGCCGTGGTCGAGCTTTGAGTCTATACTCAATTTCATACCTTGTAACACAGCCAGGAACTCTTTCTTTGACTGTTCCATTTTGAACTACTTCAAAATATTGTCAAGGTATGTACTCATTGAAAAAACTTATCAAGCGTCTTGATCTATCTCTATAGATTTTGATGCTTAATATGTAAGCAGCTTCACCGAGGTCTTTCTTTGATAAACTTCTTTAAAAACACTCCTTTATGCTTTGCAGATTAATTCTACATTATTTCCGATCAACAATATGTCATACATATATACTTATCAGAAATGTTGTAGTGCTCCCACTCACTTTCTTGTAAATACAGACTTCATCGCAAGTCTGTATAAAACTATATTCTTTGATCAACTTATCAAAGCGTATATTCCAACTCTGAGATGCTTGTACCAGTCCATAGATGGATCGCTGGAGCTTGCATATTTTGTTAGCACCTTTAGGATTGACAAAACCTTCTGGTTGTATCATATACAACTCTTCTTTAATAAATCTATTAAGGAATGCAGTTTTGTTTATCCATTTGCCAGATTTCATAAAATGCGGCAATTGCTAACATGATTCGGACAGACTTAAGCATAGATACGAGTGAGAAACTCTCATCGTAGTCAGCACCTTGAACTTGTCGAAAACCTTTTGCGACAATTCTAGCTTTGTAGATAGTAACTCTACTATCAGCGTCCGTCTTCCTCTTGAAAATCCATTTATTTTCTATGGCTTGCCGATCATCTGGCAAGTCAACCAAAGTCCATACTTTGTTCTTATACATGGATCTCATCTCAGATTTCATGGCCTCAAGCCATTTTGCGGAATCTGGGCTCACCATCGCTTCTTCATAGTTCGCAAGTTCGTCATGGTCTAGTAACATGACTTCCAGAATAGGATTACCGTACCACTCTGGTGCGGATCTCACTCTGGTTTACCTACGAGATTCGGTAGTAACTTGATCTGAAGTTACATGATCTTCATCATTAGCTTCCTCACTAATTGGTGTAGTAGTCACAAGAACAGATTTCTGTGATGAACTACTTTCCAATAAGGGAGATGGTACAATTACCATATCAAGTTCTACTTTCCTCCCACTCACTTCTTTCGAGAGAAACTCCTTCTCTGGAAAGGATCCATTCTTAGCAACGAATGTCTTGCCTTCGAATCTGTGATAGAAGGTGTACCCAATAGTCCCCTTTGGGTATCCTATGAAGACATATTTCTCCAATTTGGGTTGGAGCTTATCAGGATGAAACTTTTTCATATAAGCATCACAATCCCAAACTTTAAGAAACGATAACTTTGGTTTCTTGCCAAACCACAGTTCAGATTGTGTCATCTCAACAGACTTAGATGGTGCCCTTTTAAACGTGAATGCAGTTGTCTTTAATGCATAACCCCAAAACGATAGTGGTAGATCGGTAAGAGACATCATAGATCGCACCATATCTAATAAAGTACGGTTATGATGTTCGGACACACCATTATGCTGTGGTGTTCCAGGTGGCGTGAGTAGTGAAACTATTTCACATTGTTTTAACTAAAGACCAAACTCGTAACTCAAATATTTGTCTCCGCGATCAGATCGTAGAAACTTTATTTTCTTGTCACGATGATTTTCCACTTCACTCTGAAATTCTTTGAACTTTTCAAATGTTTCAGACTTATGTTTCATCAAGTAGATATACTCATATCTGCTCAAATCATCTGTGAAGATCAGAAAATAATGATACTTGTCACGAGCCTCAATATTCATCGGACCACATACATCAGTATGTATGATTTCCAACAAATCTGTTGCTCGCTCCATTGTTCCAAAGAACAGAGTCTTAGTCATCTTGCCCATGAGGCATGGTTCGCAAGCATCAACTGATTCATAATCAAGTGATTCTAAAAGCCCATCAGCATGGAGTTTCTTCATGCGCTTTACACCAATATGACCTAAACGGTAGTGCCACAAATAAGTTGCACTATCATTATTAACTTTGCATCTTTTGGTTTCAATATTATGATTATGTGTATCACTACGATCGAGATCCAACGAACTATTTTCATTGGGTGTGTAACCATATAAGGTTTTATTCATGTAAACAGAACAACAATTTATTCTCTTACTTAAATGAATAACCGTATTACAATAAACATGATCAAATCATATTCATGCTCAACGCAAACAACAAATAACACTTATTTAGGTTCAACACTAATCCCGAAATTATAGGGAGTGTGCGATGATGAACATATCAATCTTGGAACCACTTCCAACACAAATCGTCACTTCACCCTTAACTAGTCTCTGTTTATTCTGCAACTCCCGTTTCGAGTTACTAATCTTAGCAACTGAACTAGTATCAAATACTGAGGGGTTGCTATAAACACTAGTAAAGTACACATCAAGAACATGTATATCAAATATACTTATGTTCACTTTGCCATCCTTCTTATCCGCCAATCACTTGGGGTAGTTCCGCTTCCAGTGACCAGTCCCTTTGCAGTAGAAGCACTTAGTCTTAGGCTTAGGACCAGACTTGGGCTTCTTCACTTGAGCAGCAACTTGCTTGCTATTCTTCTTGAAGTTCCCCTTCTTCCCTCTGCCCTTTTCTTGAAACTAGTGGTCTTGTCTACCATCAACACTTGATGTTTTCCTCGATTTCTACCTTCATCAATTTCAGCATTACGAAGAGCTTGGGAATCGTTTCCGTTATCCCTTGCATATTATAGTTCATCACGAAGTTCTACTAACTTGGTGATGGTGACTAGAGAATTCTGTCAATCACTATCTTATCTGGAAGATTAACTCCCACTTGATTCAAGCGATTGTAGTACCCAGACAATCTGAGTACATGCTCACTAGTTGAGCGATTCTCCTCCATATTTTAGCTATAGAACTTGTTGGAGACTTCATATCTCTCAACTCGGGTATTTGCTTGAAATATTAACTTCAACTCCTGGAACATCTCATATGGTCCATGACGTTCAAAACATCTTTGAAGTCCCGATTCTAAGCCATTAAGCATGGTGCACTAAACTATCAAGTAGTCATCATATTGAGCTAGCCAAACGTTCATAGCGTCTGCATCTGCTCCTGCAATAGGTCTGTCACGTAGCGGTGCATCAAGGACATAATTCTTCTGTGCAGCAATGAGGATAAACCTCAGATCACGGATCCAATCCGCATCATTGCTACTAACATCTTTCAACACAATTTTCTCTAGAAACATATCAAAATAAACACAAGGAAGCAACGACGCGAGCTATTGATCTACAGCATAATTTGCAAAATACTACCAGGACTAAGTTCATGATAAATTTAAGTTCAATTAATCATATTATTTAAGAACTCCCACTTAGATAGACATCCCTCTAATCCTCTAAGTGATTACGTGATCCAAATCAACTAAACCATGTCCGATCATCACGTGAGATGGAGTAGTTTCATTGGTGAACATCACTATGTTGATCATATCTACTATATGATTCACGCTCGACCTTTCGGTCTCCGTGTTCCGAGGCCATATCTGTATATGCTTGGCTCGTCAAGTATAACCTGAGTATTCCGCATGTGCAACTGTTTTGCACCCGTTGTATTTGAATGTAGAGCCTATCACACCCGATCATCACGTGGTGTCTCAGCATGAAGAACTTTCGCAACGGTGCATACTCAGGGAGAACACTTCTTGATAATTTAGTGAGAGATCATCTTATAATGCTACCGTCAATCAAAGCAAGATAAGATGCATAAAAGATAAACATCACATGCAATCAATATAAGTGATATGATATGGCCATCATCATCTTGTGCTTGTGATCTCCATCTCCGAAGCACCGTCGTGATCACCATCGTCACCGGCGCGACACCTTGATCTCCATCGTAGCATCGTTGTCGTCTCGCCGAGCTTGTGCTTCCACGACTATCGCTACCGTTTCGTGATAAAGTAAAGCATTACAGCGCAATTGCATTGCATACAATAAAGCGACAACTATATGGCTCCTGCCAGTTGCCGATAACTCGGTTACAAAACATGATCATCTCATACAAAAAATCATGTCTTGACCATATCACATCACAACATGCCCTGCAAAAACAAGTTAGACGTCCTCTACTTTGTTGTTGCAAGTTTTACGTGGCTGCTACGGGCTTAAGCAAGAACCAATCTTACCTACGCATCAAAACCACAACGATAGTTTGTCAAGTTGGTGCTGTTTTAACCTTCGCAAGGACCGGGCGTAGCCACACTCGATTCAACTAAAGTTGGAGAAACTGTCACCCGCAAGCCACCTATGTGCAAAGCACGTTAGGAGAACCGGTCTCGCGTAAGCGTACGCGTAATGTCGGTCCAGGCCGCTTCGTCCAACAATACCGCCGAACCAAAGTATGACATGCTGGTAAGCAGTATGACTTATATCGCCCACAACTCACTTGTGTTCTACTCGTGCATATAACATCAACATATAAAACCTAGGCTCGGATGCCACTGTTGGGGAACGTAGTAATTTCAAAAAAAATTCCTACGCACACGCAAGATCATGTGATGCATAGCAACGAGGGGAGAGTGTGATCTACGTACCTTGTAGATCGACAACGGAAGCGTTTGGTTGATGTAGTCGTACGTCTCCACGGCCGACCAATCAAGCACCGAAAATACGGCACCTCCGAGTTCTAGCACACGTTCAGCTCGATGACGATCCCCGGACTCCGATCCAGCAAAGTTTCAGGGAAGAGTTCCGTCAGCACGACGGCGTGGTGACGATCTTGATGTACTACTGCAGTAGGGCTTCGCCTAAACTCCGCTACAATATTATCGAGGACTATGGTGGAAGGGGGCACCGCACACGGCTGAGAGTACGATCACGTGAATCAACTTGTGGTCTATGGGGTGCCCCTTGCCTCAGTATATAAAGGATGGAGGAGGAGGAGGCCGGCCAAGGCAATTGGTGCGGCCAGGATGTGGAGTCCTACTAGGACTCCAAGTCCTAGTAGGAGTCCACCAAGAGGGGAGGAAGGGAGAAGGAAGTGGAGGAGAAGGAGAGGTGGCCGGCCCCCTTTTCCCTAGTCCAATTCGGACTAGAGGGGAGGGGGGCGCAGCAGCCCCTTGGCCCTTTCTCCTCTTCCCACTAAAGCCCATCAAGGCCCATTGCTTCTCCCGTAACTACCCGGTACTCCGAAAAATACCCGAATCACTCGGAACCTTTCCGATGTCCGAATATAGTCGTCCAATATATCAATCTTTACGTCTCGACCATTTCGAGACTCCTCGTCATGTCCCCGATCTCATCCGGGACTCCGAACTCCTTCGGTACATCAAAACTCATAAACTCATAATATAACTGTCATCGAAAACCTTAAGCGTGCGGACCCTACGGGTTCGAGAACAATGTAGACATGACCGAGACACAGTCTCCGGTCAATAACCAATAGCGGAACCTGGATGCTCATATTGGCTCCTACATATTCTACGAAGATCTTTATCGGTCAGACCGCATAACAACATACGTTGTTCCCTTTGTCATCGGTATGTTACTTGCCCGAGATTCGATCGTCGGTATTCCAAATACCTAGTTCAATCTCGTTACCTGGCAAGTCTCTTTACTCGTTCTGTAATACATCATCCCGCAACTAACTCATTGGTTGCAGTGCTTGCAAGGCTTAAGTGATGTGCATTACCGAGAGGGCCCAGAGATACCTCTCCGACAATCGGAGTGACAAATCCTAATCTCGAAATACGCCAACCCAACATGTACCTTTGGAGACACCTGTAGAGCTCCTTTATAATCACCCAGTTACGTTGTGACGTTTGGTAGCACACAAAGTGTTCCTCTGGTAAACGGGAGTTGCATAATCTCATAGTCATAGGAACATGTATAAGTCATGAAGAAAGCAATAGCAACATACTAAACGATCGGGTGCGAAGCTAATGAAATGGGTCATATCAATCAGATCATTCACCAAATGATGTGATCCCGTTAATCAAATAACAACTCTTTGTCAATGGTTAGGAAACATAACCATCTTTGATTAACGAGCTAGTCAAGTAGAGGCATACTAGTGACACTCTGTTTGTCTATGTATTCACACATGTATTATGTTTCCGGTTAATACAATTCTAGCATGAATAATAAACATTTATCATGATATAAGGAAATAAATAATAACTTTATTATTGCCTCTAGGGCATATTTCCTTCAAAAAGTAGCTGTCTGGAGCATGCAACATTCCGATCATTTTGTGCAGTTCCACTAAAATAGAGCTGAGCATCCCTGTTCCAAATATATGAAGTGTGATTACGATAATAGAGGACTGCTGATGAAACAATAAACACACAAATAGAAGCCGGTCACCTTTGCAGTCTCTCTTAAGACTAACTAGTTGGAGAAGATTAGGCTCGGAGTTGGATGAGCAGGATAGAGAAAAACCAATCTCCCTTTGTGCAGTCGCACTGAAATGTAGAGACATTGCCCGTGTGACATTTTAGTACAACTGCACAAAACACTCTTAAGAAAAAAGTGATTTGTGCAGTTCACCAAAAGGTCGCAATAGCAACGACGTGAAATGGATAGCCTTGTTTGCAAAAAAGAGGTAGAAAGAAAACAATTACTGGCCAATAACAGTTGATGACACATGCGACGACAAAAAAGAAGCATATTCCTTGTCCTAAGGGAATATAACAACACGGTTGTGTTTGTCTAAAACGGTGTGAGGACGAGAATGCAATATGGAAAGTACACCGGACGAGCGACGTTTTGGGCAAAGAACTATGGAAGATCCACATGCAGCAACCTGGGAAAACGGGCAGTGGAGCAAGGCCGGAGGGGATACCTAGAGGTCGTCGGGATGTAAGTAGGTGAGCGGCGGCGGGCGGAATCTGCGAGCAGGTGGCGTAGGCCCTGCCGCGCCGGAGCTTGGTCAGATAGAACGGCGTGTACCGCAGATCGGGACGTGCTGCCTCGGCGCCGTTGAACGGAGAAACGATGCACTTCCTCCCTTTCCCCCGGCTGACGGGATGCGGCCGGATCAGTGACCAACGGTGAGAGAGAGAGAGAGGCCACCGCACTCCCTTTCCCCCGGCGGACGGGATGCGGCTGGATCAGTGACCAATGGTGAGAGAGAGAGAGAGAGGCCACCGCACTCCCTTTCCCCCAGAGGACGGGATGCGGCCAGATCAGTGACCAACGATGGGAGAGAGAGGCCACCGGAGCCTTGTGTGAGATACTCTGAAGAGCGGACTGCCTTTTCCTCCATAAAAATCGTTTTATATTCTGTGTACGTGCCATTGAGCGCTATAACTTTATTTAAAAATAATGCGGCAATGCGTCAAGTTGAACTTTGTTTCGTGCATGCGTGGTACACGACCTCCCTAGGTAAACAACCGCTACAGGCGTTCAAATTAGCACGTGGGCTGCCATTTCGTAAAGAAATGAGCTCCACCGTGTACCCGCGCGGGTGTGGCTGGGCATGAAGCGTGAGTATGTGCACGGTGCACCTATTCTCTTCTTGTATACGTACACCACCTGCGTGGGGTTGTGTGAGAGAGATACAAACCTAGAGAGATATAGTGTGCGGGTTCTTGAGAGTTTTTTTGGGGGGGTCAATCAAAAAATTTAACATATGCAATGTGTGTGAAATAGAGTCCTGGATATAACATATATATATAGAGGGGGCGATCCACGAGAAGAGAGTGGAGGTATCATCGGCTTGAGGTGTCCATAGAATCGAAGAGAGGGATGATGTGTGTGTGTGCGCGTGCGATCGATAAAGAGTGCCATCGAATTTGTGTGTGCCCATGTCAAAGATATAGAGTGATCGGCCTACTGGAACGTGAGATGGGACATGTGCAGTTTGTCTCTGTGGCATGGATACCTACCTGCAGCGCTCGACTATCGGTGTGTGGTGGGGGAAGAGGGAGGCCCAATTAACTATAGAGGTACAATGGCTGGTATATGTGTGGAGGAGGAGAGAGGCCTACCTCATGTATTAAGGAGATCGGTCTGCCTCATGTATAGCCATCTCCTCTCTTGTTGTCTGTGCACGTGCCTGTGAGAGACGAGTCGGGAGGCATGCAAGAATGATGAGGGGGGACGATGTGGTTGTGGTAAGCAGACGTAACTACATAGGAAGATCAATCGCCCTTTGTAAGAGAAAGGAGAGACATCGATCGATGAGGGGGTAGTTAAAGTCGATCTAGGTATATGTTGGGAGATCGATCGGTATACATGCATGTGTGTGTTAGAAGCAAATGAGGCACGAGGAGAAGGATAGAGAGAGAGGGATGCATGTAGGAGGTGGTACGAGAGGCATACTATATCGAGGGGGAGGAGTGTGCGAGTACGAGAACGATGAAAAGAGTGGTGGGAGTGAGGCATGGACGGTGACAAGAGAAGAGGG